>NC_079914.1:14084409-14276909 GCF_024868665.1 Triplophysa rosa
ATAACTAACAACATAATGGTATCAAAATACCAGAGGATAAAAATACAGTGCAAAGTATAAAAAGCATACATGTTGGATTCAGGTTTGGCAGAATAATGTAATTGTTTGTTGTACTTTTGATAATCAGCGCTGTAATATTAAAGGCAACTAAGACACTGACAAAATGCAGCAATGCCAGGGTCTCCGGAAAGAGGTTTGATCTGTAATATTCATGTTCTGTGAGGTCAGTCTAATGATGCCAATGTCTTCCACAGGTCTTCAGCTGCTTCCACAGACCCGTGAGGATCCTGGCAATCTGGAACATGCAGATGAAGGTACTTTGAAGTGAAGGTTTGCTATACCACGCTTAACTTGGGATAGAAAAAGTTGTAATAAACTCTAAAATCATAATATCAATAATATCTACAAAAATATATTCTGCTTTTCAATAACATTGAAATACTGTACGTTCTGTAAATGTGTGTTCAGATGAAGTGAAGTCAGTGATGGAGGGAGATTCTGTCACTCTACACACTCGTCTCACTCACATACAGACAGATGAACAGATACTGTGGATGTTTGGACCTCAAGAGATTCCTGTAGCTGAGATCCATAATCAGAAACCCAACACATATCAAACTGGAAGATACGGTGGTAGACTGCAGATCAACAGTCAGACTGGATCTCTCACCATCACAAACATGAGAACAACAGACTCTGGCCTTTATAGACTAGAGGTCATCAACGGGAAAGAAAGTTTGTTCAAGAGATTTAATGTTACTGCCTATGGTGAGTAAAGAGAATGCAAGTCTTGTCATGTCTGAATGGTGTACAACTTAGACATCGTAGGACATCGAGCTTGTTGTCAATATACAGTATGCACCGTGTTAAGGAGGTTTGGCTGGTAAGCTGCTGCTGAGATGCTATTTACACCATTTGGAACGAAAAACATTCTTTTACATTTTTCAAAAGTGAATCCTGACTAAATAAAATGTTTTCAAGCAGTTTATAACTTATTTTCCAGCTCGTCTGCCTGTTCCTGTCATCATCAGAAACTCTTCTCAATGTTCTTCATCATCAGAAAGATCTTCAGTGTCAAAATGTGTGTTGTTGTGTTCAGTGATGAATGTGACACATGTGAGTCTCTCCTGGTACAAAGGAAAGAGTTTATTGTCCAGCATCAGTGTGTCTGATCTCAACATCAGACTCTCTCTACCTCTGGAGGTGGAATATCAGGATACAAACACATACAGATGTGTCATCAACAATCACTTCACAAACCACACACAACATCTACACATCAATGACGTCTGTCAGACGTGTTCAGGTATGGCAAGAAGTAATAAGATTGTATTTTATGATTTGACCTATATCTTGCTAAGGAGTGCACACAAATATTTGTCTACTAAAATAATGTTAATCCCCCAAACTATTGGTCATTTCTTTAACGTAAAAAAGGCACTTTTTTATTTATTTAGAAATCGTTTATTTATTTATCTATTTTTTACAGGACTCCGTCATCATTATTCAATGCTGATAGCTGTTCTTGTGCTTATGCTGGTCATCGTTTTATCTGTTGGTGTGATTTACTGCCACTACAACAACTGTGAACAACAACTAATGAGTGTGAGTATTTTTATGCTGTAATATTGATTCCTAAATATTGTAAATTCATTCATTTGGAAAGTTTAATTTGTCAGTTACTTATCAATATGCACTTTTGCGCCTGTACTCAATTGATCATATAACTGAATATGCAAATGATGTCATGCAAGCTCTGCACTCGCTTTATTATATATAATATAATTATTTCTGTTTTTTTTCTAACAGGATATTGAAGCATACCAGACAGCATACACAAGTGTAGTGACATAAAAACCAAAACAAACGAATAAATTATTTTTTAACATCATTTTGACTGGTTGACCATTCATTGTACATAACAGCAGAATTATCTCTTCTACTAATGTTTTTCAGTACAGAGATATTTACGTCAAATATGATTACATGCATTTTGATGCACAGATTGTCCACCAGAACACAATTACATTGACATCACCAGAAAATACAACAAAAACAGTCATGTGATTTCAAATCTAATGTTAGTTAGTAATCCTGTACTGCAGTTTCTGGCTATGACATGAGTAAGGCCTGTTCCAATGTTTCTGCACCATGTAAATTCACAGTAAAACTAAAATGTCACTGTAGTAACAAATCCAAACTACTGACATACGTGAACATCTGCCAGACATCAGTGATGTTGAGATGTTGTGTGTGGTTTGTGATGGTATTGTTGATCACACAGTGTGTGTGTTTGTATCCTGATATTCCACCACCACCACATTCACTACATGAATGGTTAAGTGTGCACTTACTGCCCTCTTGTGGCCACTTCTCTCTGCCATGATTAACAGGCTACTCGTTATCTTTAGATTTGTTAGATTGTTGCTGTATAAATGTGCAGAACAATTACACTTAGTTACGTTTTAGTTTGTGTATTTTATAAATGCGCCATAAAGTGAAATACTCTTTAAAATTATATTAATATAAAATTGAGTGTTTTGAGGACTAACTAAGCAACAGAAACTTGACAGATAAGCTTTGCTTTTAATTACCAACGCCTATTTCTAGTTTGTTTCCCCATTTATTTCATCTGTTGTCAGTGTCTTGTAGCACAGTGGTTCTCAAACATTTTCGGTGTAAGGCCCCCTTTGTGTAGAGTGCATCGCTTTGCGGCCCCCCAAATAAAGACTTATAATCTTAAATTTAACATTTTTATTTAAACAAAAACATATTCGGTTATACAATGCTGAAACATCAATTCTTTTGTCTGGTGGTCTTATTTTTCTGATGTTTGATTGAATAAAATCTATGAACAATTTCTATATTTCATAAAATGCCACGAAATCTGTGGCCCCCCTGGATCCACCTCGGGCCCCCCCTCCCAGGGGCCACAGCCCCCAGTTTGAGAACTACTGTTGTAGCAGACTGTTAAGTGTGCCAACTTTGCTCAACATTTATCTGTTTGTGTGTAGTCTTGTCCCAATATCTTTGGAAATCCCCGTCTCAGGGCCAAGAGGTCTGCTGCGGTTTGGACCTGTAGTGTGTCCCTGCTTGAAATGTATACTTCTGGTTGTCTCTCGTACGTCCCACCTACGCTGTCGATCGGCATTCAGCTGCTCTCCTGTCCCACAGTCCAACCCTAATACAACACACGTGAACCGGCTAATCAAGTTTTTCTGGATTACAGTAATACTAGATCATTTTTAAAAAGGTGTGTTGGAACCAAACTCTATGTTCGGATCTCCATGACCAGGACACCCACCCCTGCTAGAGGCTCAAATAAATGTGTGGCGATGCCCAAAATCTTAATGGTGAAAAAAATGTGAGTAATTTTACATATCATAAAGTAACACCATTCGCCTCAACTCTAAACATTGGCGAACTTTGGAAGTCCAGTCCACCCACTTTAGGAGTGCAGTTTGCAGTCACGTATTGGAGACGGTCGGCAGGAGGAGGAGCTTGTTTTTAACCGCCCCGCAACGCAAATAAAAGGAAAAGACGTTTGTTGCGCAGTGCGCACAAGGACAGAAATACGCGGACAGACTCTACACCGCGAAACTCTGGAAATATGGATCTTTATAAAACGATCCCATTTTCTGTACTTTTAGTTTCGATTCCCAAAAATAGGGTTAATTCGTTTTTTAACAGCAGGGTATCGCGATACTGTTCTAGTCTAGACATGACGTGACGTGCGCCAGAAGCGTATGTCTATAAAACGCATTTCGTTTTGTTACGTTTTCGGGGTATGGAGATTAAATAACCACACGACTGTATGTTCTATAGCAGAATAGATTTACATTAGTGACAGGGGACACAAAACAGAGCAGTTAACTGGAGTTCAACCGGAAACCGGAGTTCAGCGCAAACGCCTTGCTGCCACTTTTGTCCTCTCACTCATCACACAGGTATGTAACCGATGGTCACATACAAATGAAGTGCATAAAATGAAGAACTTTTCTTTGAGGAAGTGGTCGCTTCAAATAGGAGTTTACTTTGACATTTAGGCGTGTCTCGTTTAAAACTCCAACGCTGCAAGCGATCACTTCAGAACGGGTTGCCGCAAGTCTTTCTACACAAGACACTGTTTCCCAGAATTTCAACATGTCACTAACACCACTTTGCGTGCTGCTCTCACCGTTGTTTGTAAAAGGTAAGAACGTCTTTTTGATCATTCCCATTTCACGGCAAAATAATGCAGTTTAACTCATGTAAGCGACTCTCGGTTTCACGCCTGTCGGGTGTTTAGCGTCTAATAATAATGTGAATGTAAAGCTGCGTCATTAAGTGGTGAATGACTGACACAGTACAGCGCGTTTTCTGCGCTCAGTGTCAAAACTACAAGGGTCGGGAAACAAAGTTAAGAGCTACGAAAGACGGGAGGTGAGGGGGACTAAACGCGACCGCAGTAAAGATAGTTTAGCGGTTTCACATTCGGACGTTTTTAAGTTGTGAATCCGCATCGCGCAGCTGTATACACGAGCACGTTATCTTATTTTGCACACCGTGATTTGTGAATTCATGTGAAGCGGTTTCCCCGGCACGATAACGGCGTTTTATTTTTGCGACAATTTTTTTAAACGCATATAACTCACGCAGCTGAAGACTTAAATACCTAAAAAAGAATCATCTTGTCCAGTTTGATTTGTGAATTTTTTAACAGCAAAGTTTTTGTCTGTCAAATCATGTTAAATTGTTAGATACGGAGGATGACAAATACACAATCTTTACCATTGATACTTTCAGTGTACATGCACTCAAATTTCATGCCAATTTATTTGTTCACGCAGCCTAATTTGCGAACTTTCACAAACAAATTTCGTCTTTTTTATATAATCTTACACCTGTGTTTATTATGTCCTGTAATAATAATACTAACTGTTCGAGATATTATAATAAGCCTAAAAATTAAACAAGACAAGTGAGTCATACAAGTAACGGTACCGTTGTGATTGGTGAATTGTTTCAGTGTTTTTCATTGTTTAAAGTTGCTTTACTTAATATGTTTAGTTTCACAAATGGCATTGCAATTTTGTCATGTTCTTATTCATAAAAAAAGCTGCATAATTCTTATAAGTCACCATAAAAATGTTCACAAATTGACTTTATTACTTAAAATGGCTTTATACAATGCATAATAATAGTGATCTGTGGCTTAAAAAGAACAGAAGGCATACTATTCCTAAAAATGGCATGCGGTCTAAACGCGGTGATTTAGGAAGTGCTGTTGGGTGTCTGTCTGTCACTCTGCTGTGTGTACTTAACGTGGCTTAACGTTCTTATCAACGACCAGGGAAAACCTAATATCTGTCAAACCGTCCATGTAATAAACACAGCTGCTGTCAAAATAACGAGCCTTTATTCCACAGATAAAGTGGGAAAATCTCACGTTAAGCGATTTAGAATGAACCGACGGGACGGGACGCGCGCGCGTAATTTACAGACAAACAACATAGCATGTGAAAGTCGATTCGTCTGTTAATTTGCTACCGAAAAAAAATCTTAGTAAACACGTTAGATCCAAAATATTACAGCTATTGACATTTATTATCTCTCTCGGTGTCTCGGTCACTAATGTTATTTATTATTCCTCGCCCATTTCAACGTGCGCGATACGCGTGCACCCCGACGAATAGCGTGACTTCTCGTGGAAATGTTCACACAACAACATAATACACAGTTACAGTAAACAGTATTTATTAAAAAAGATATTAAAGAAAAAACAACCACAACAAAAGGACAGATAAAATGTGACCCAGTCAAACCCAGCTAAAGTCATTTTTTGGTGATGTACTGTTTTAATAGTCCAAAGAATAATAGAAGTGATGGATTCAGGTATGACAGAAAAATGTTATTTTATGAAAAGATTATTAGTTGTACATTGTCTAATAAGGCAAACCCTTATTCCTCATAATCAAAGAATAATTTGTCGTACATTTGATAAGCAGTTGTGTAATATCAAAGGCAATTAAGATAGACATCGACTAACCGAGTGCTGTAATGCCATTGTTTCAGGATTAGTAAAGGGAGCAGTCTGGAAATTATTTTACAGACTTTTAGTGTATCGCATACATTTTTGTAAATGTAGTAAATTCACATTATTTAGTAGTCTTTGTATATCAAAATTGTGCAGCCCTAGTGGTAGGTTATGGATCTAAGAGATCTGTTTGATCAGTAATGGGATTGGTGAGGTTGAACTAGTTATCTTGGTATTTCTGCTTTTTGAAATACTTCTATTGTGACTCATTTTTGCTGAGTTTGAGTGCAGGTGAGCCGAGGGGCGTGACGTGACACAAGCATAAATTGACAACAATAATAATCTTTCTGACAATGAATCATGTGGTAGGATCCAAGCAGGACAAAATTGTTAAACATTAAAACTGTACTGATCCACTGATAAATGTGCATTGTTTCAATCAGTAAGCTGTTGTATGCAAAAACACAGGACATGAAGCATGATCTTCAGAACTATTAAGCTCGCAATAAAAACAACAGAGATGCAGCAGATGTGCCAGTGAGAAAATCCCTTATGTATTAAATCAATATCTCTCTCCGTTGAATTTTTATTCATGGTTTATTTAAGAGATTTGAGTTTCATTTCAATTGTATTTACCCATATTTACATGATCAGTTCTGCTTGTGCCATATTGTCCCGATTAATATATCAGACCAATGACATTTAAATACATTCTCCAAATGTGTGTTTCAGGTGTGTTTGGTGATGATGAAGATGAAGTGAAGTCAGTGATGGAGGGAGATTCTGTCACTCTACACACTCATCTCACTCACATACAGAGACGTGACCAGATACTGTGGAGGTTTGGACCTCAAGAGATTCGTGTAGCTGAAATCTATATGCAAAGTATTAACATGGATGACAGTAATAAGATATTTGGAGACAGACTGAAGCTGGACAGTCAGACTGGATCTCTCAGCATCACAAACATCAGAATCACAGACTCTGGACTTTATAGACTAGAGATCATCAACAGCAAGGAAACGTCAGAAAATAAATTTAATGTTACCGTCTACGGTGAGTAAAGAGAATTTCAGCCTTTCCTGACAAAATAAGTGAATGTTAAAGCAGCATTAAAATAGTTCTGAGATTATACTATTTTTATTTTTATTTATGTTTTCAGCTCGTCTGCCTGTTCCTGTCATCATCAGAAACTCTTCTCAATGTTCTTCAGTGTCAAGATGTGTGTTGTTGTGTTCAGTGATGAATGTGACACATGTGAGTCTCTCCTGGTACAAAGGAAAGAGTTTATTGTCCAGCATCAGTGTGTCTGATCTCAACATCAGACTCTCTCTACCTCTGGAGGTGGAATATCAGGAAACAAACACATACAGATGTGTCATCAACAATCACTTCACAAACCACACACAACATCTACACATCAATGATGTCTGTCAGCCGTGTTCAGGTCAGTAATAATAATGTTTATTCAGAAATGTCAGTAGTGATGTTTAGGAATTGTTACACAAGCAAGAGTGCTGTTGTGTGGAATATCAGCCTGACAGCATTATTGTCAGTGTGAAGTTTTTGAAGCCATTTTTGTTGTAATTATATATTTGTTTATTTGGTGGCACTCTGGTATGGAATTCCCACGGTATATTAGGGTGATGAGATAATGATGAGACAACAGGTGTGTATTGGTAGAAGGGAAGCACACAGTCTTTTGGCCGGGCTTCATGATGTTAAACTGATATAACAGACGTTAACTGATCTTATTTGTGCTTGAACCTTAAAAACTTAAAAACAATGGGTTAAAAAAACAGTTTTGTACCATGTGTTTTGAAAAAATGTTTGTTAAAATTAAATGTACTTACCCAAACCTTTTTATGTGTTATTTCTAGGTTTACACCATACTGACTTGGTTGTCATCATAGCAGTTAATGTATTCATTCTAATAGCAGCAGCTGGTTTGGTCTGTTTAGTCAAGCACAGGATTGTAGAAGTCAAACACTGTCAGATCAATAGACAAGAACAACAAGAATGTAAGTATTAAAGCAAATATGAGAAATAATCATGCTCTAGACACTAGATAGTTTAGACTCGATGAGAGCGAGACAAACAGATGAGTTAAAAAAATCAATGTCCATTTTTTGACTTTTGATTTTAATTTACAGTTGTATTACATGTTTTTATTTTATAGTCCACGAAGAAGAGACGATATCTTTGAATCACTTGAACAATATGGTAAGACACTGTACTTATATGTACATTTAATACCATACGAACAAGAGTTGACCAGTAATAAATGAAGCACTTTGTAATAATGTGAAAACTGCGCAATTCATTTTCTCAAATAGACTGCCAGTAAAGTAAATGGGCAACACGGTCATGAACAAAATAAGCCCTACAGTGACGTTTGTGTCTTTGAATGATGCTTTATATGAACATATTTACATTAACAGTCCTTTATCCCCTTGTGACTGGTTCTGTGTTTTCTTACAGGGACCCACAAGTGATGAGGTTTCCGCACCAGCAGTTTCAAATGGAGTTTAACATAATTCCAGTGTCCTCCATAATGTTTGGGACGTTTGTTTCTCAAGCAGTTGCTTGGAGGATAGTATACCAAATGTGATTCCTTCATTCCTGAAGATTTTTCACTGAAGCAAGATGTCTGATCTCTTTGATTCTGCCCACATATGCATCAAACAGGGCCAAACTGAACTACAGAACATTAGAGGATGTCTGTGGATTAAAACAAGAAAGACGCTGAAACATCAGTTTGCGAACTTCAGCAAGATGCATTCGTCAAGCGTAGACCATTTTGCAAGATGTAACCAGCACTGGTCCAGACTCGCCTCCATTTTTAACTGAAATGGTCTCTATAGAATGACCGAGCACAAACACGTTTTTTTTATGTTTACACTAATTTATCTTCACCTGCTGTCCATGTGGTCATATTGTTTAATCACAACTAATTGTAAATTCATAATTAATAAATATTTACAAATTGCATAATTTCTTGTGCAACGTGAAGTTATATTATGTAGTTAGGACTCATCCCGCAGTGTAATGTCACCTGTTAGTTCTAGGTAGCAAACAACAAGCTGGATTCACTAAAAACTGTGAAATATTAAAGTACATCTATTTCTTATGTGTTTTTAAATGTGAAGGGCTTATGTTATTTTGAAGAATGTAGGTACATGGCACCCATTCATTTGCATTCGTTTTGTGTCCATACAATAGAAGTGAATGGGTGCCACTGCTGTTTGGTTACCAACTTTCTTCAAAATATCTTCTTTGTGTTCTGCAGAAGAAAGAAACTGAGGTTTGAAACAAGAGGGCGAGTAAATGATGACAAAATTGTCATTTTTGGGTGAACCATCACTTTAAAGGCTCACAGAGTAAAACATTGTGCGAAATACTTTTGTGTAATTCTCCTCACCACACCTCTGGCTGTGATCCTTGAATTAACATAACGTACAACAAACTACTGTAGGCGACACAAATGAACACTATAACAATAAATTCTTAGTGTCAAATTTTTATTGGCGCTTTAAAGGGACAGTCCTCAATCATTTACTCACTCTCTAGCTCCAAATCTGTCCCTTTGTTGTGTTGAACACAGAGAAAGATGTTTGTAAGAATGTTAGCAACTGACAGTTCTGGGATCATTGACTACCATAGTAAGAGAAATTACATTGGTAGTCAAAGGTACCTTTGCTTTTCTAAATCCTTCAAAATATCTCATTTTGTTTTGAACAGAACAAAAAAATTATCCAACAGTTTTTTTTGAGTATCCATTTAACACACTCATGTACGCTCCAGTATCGGGGACGAAAATGCACCCAACCATTGTAGTATTTTCTTTGCTTTACTTCAATTTGGGTGAATATACATGTGTGTGTGGTTTTCTGTAACAATGAAACGCAAATAAGCATACTGAACATGTACAGGAATTTGCATTATCACAAGCGTTACTTAACATAAACATTCACATACCCATCTCGTTGTGTAATTGATAACGACAATCGCCGTATTTCGTCTAAATAATAGCAACATATAACTGTTTACCCAACTGGGTGTTGTTGCATAACTTTACCAATAGAGGGCGCCTCTAGGACGCCATAATTGCCTCAACGGCCTAGGTCACGTGACCACACAGAGACGATGGCGGAGAGATTAATGAATGCGTCAAATAACACAAACATAAGCAAATTACGGTGTGCAACATCCCACAATGTATAAAGACATGTAACTGACCACATTAACAGGAAAACCAACAATATAGGCCCTTAACATACCTGAACATGGCTGAGTTAAGTGATGTTAAATCTGGTTTGTGACACAGCTGTAGCTTATGTGTTTGTACAACAAATACTAAATATTAGCTATGTCAAATTATAGTTCCAACACAACTGTCTTGAAGTTTCTAGTAATTCGGAATAACTTAATTAACTAGAGAAAGCGTATTTAAAACTCTGGAATTTGAGGGTGCAAAAAAATCTAAACATTGAGAAAATCACTTCTAAAGTTGTCCATCAGAGGTAGCCTGCTGTGACCATTCACTCGCAAAAATAAAGTTTTGATATAGCGTTAATATGGTAGGGGGACGAAAGCAGGGGTGCAGATAGTGTAAGTCACACTGTTTGTCATAGAAACAATGTCATGAAAACATGACAAAAGTTAAAGAGAGGAAGTTAAAGTACGACCCATAGAGGTGAAGCTTTACGTAGCTCCTCCTCGCTGGACGTGACGTGAAGCTCCTCCTCGCTGGACGTGACGTGTAGCTCCTCCTCGCTAACGTCCGCCCATTTGCTCTGCAGCCACAGCGCTTGCTCTTGTTTGCCACAAAACTGCAACGCAAATAAGAGGAAATGACGTCAAGAAAGTCCCACAAGTACACACTTCTCATGTAACATATGGACGCAACGAAGGACATGTTTTTTGGATCTTATTAAACGCTCTTTTTACTTTCTGTACGTTTAGTTTCGATTGCAAGAAGAGGACATAATAAGATTTCTAACGGCAGGGTAACTGTGATGTCGCTCTAGTGTGTGCACATCGACTAAAATGCGTTTCGCTCCGCTCCGTTCAAGGTACAGGGTGTGGCCATGGCTACGGCACTCACTAAATCCTTGGTGTTTCGAGTCAGACGTGATCACCCAAACGTGTTTTTTCGTCAATTTTAACAATCATAGGTAGTTTAGATGGTTAGAGTAAGGTTAGGGTTAGGGTGTGGGTTAGGGTAAAGGTTTCCTAAGACTTGAAACACCAAAGATTTAGTCAAAACCAACAAGCCACGCCCACAGATCTGACTCGAAACACCAAGGATTAAGTGAGTGCCCCATGGCTACATGACTGTCTGTCCAAGCGTTCGGGATTATGTTCTATAGCGAAACACTAGAAGTAGAACAGAAGCAACATGGATAATCGCAGTTTATCCACAGGAAGAAGAGGACTGAACAACACATCGCCCTTTATTGTGTTAGCAGAACAGAGACATGACTCATCACACCAGGTATGTAAACATGTTAATATGCAAGAGATCGCTCATTCTGTTTTTACTCGGTGCGAATCGATGAAAAGTGGAATGGTTTGAGAGGTTGACTTTTTATATAAGAACTGCCAAAAAAGAGAACACACCCCCGCCCTTCTTACCCCAATTTGGATGAAATCCGCCTACTTTTCTTTCTTTTGCCACACCTACTATGCTATGCCACTCGAAGGAGATACTGTTGGATTCGAAGTGGCCACACAATCTCTCTCTGCTATGACAGAACTAACGTTACGGAATATCAGCATGTTACTGCGTTGTGTACTTTGTCTATTGATTGTTGTTGTTGTGGAAGGTAAGGAACTCTTTTTGATGATATGTTATGACAGACGATGTGGTTCCATTTACATTTAACGTTATGCATTTGACAGACGTTTTATCCAAATCAACTCTTGGTTATGCGTTTGGTTTATACGTCTTTTATTAGTATGTGTGTTCCCTGAATTAAACCGACGAACCCTTTGCGTTAGCGCAATGCTTTACCTGTGTGTGTGAGAGAGGGGGGCAGGAACTGGCACCACAGAACAGAACAGAGGGGGGAACGCACCACCCCACGGAGGGAGAGACTTATAAAAAATCAATACTTTCTTGCTTTTACTCAAATAAAATACTTGAGTAATTTAAGTAAAACATTTTTGGTATACTCATGTGACTTACAAGCTGTGTGTAGAATCTGATCTGAGATCAGTGGGGTTAGATCGGTACACTAGCGCTGCTGATGTCGGTGTGTGCGTAGAGTCTGATCTGAGATCAGTGGGNAGAAGCAACATGGATAATCGCAGTTTATCCACAGGAAGAAGAGGACTGAACAACACATCGCCCTTTATTGTGTTAGCAGAACAGAGACATGACTCATCACACCAGGTATGTAAACATGTTAATATGCAAGAGATCGCTCATTCTGTTTTTACTCGGTGCGAATCGATGAAAAGTGGAATGGTTTGAGAGGTTGACTTTTTATATAAGAACTGCCAAAAAAGAGAACACACCCCCGCCCTTCTTACCCCAATTTGGATGAAATCCGCCTACTTTTCTTTCTTTTGCCACACCTACTATGCTATGCCACTCGAAGGAGATACTGTTGGATTCGAAGTGGCCACACAATCTCTCTCTGCTATGACAGAACTAACGTTACGGAATATCAGCATGTTACTGCGTTGTGTACTTTGTCTATTGATTGTTGTTGTTGTGGAAGGTAAGGAACTCTTTTTGATGATATGTTATGACAGACGATGTGGTTCCATTTACATTTAACGTTATGCATTTGACAGACGTTTTAATCCAAATCAACTCTTGGTTATGCGTTTGGTTTATACGTCTTTTATTAGTATGTGTGTTCCCTGAATGCTTGCACACACAAGGAATTTTCTTTGGTGTTGGAAGCTTCTAGTACAGACATTCAACACAATGACAATACAAATATAATAAGATTTACAATCTAAAAGATTGTAAAATATGCATATATAAAATAAAGACTATTGTAAATAAAATGGGGGATAATAACATATAAGAGACATTGTACAGGGTAGTATATAGTAGAATTTACATATTAACAGATTGTATGTACACTTGTGCAAATGGATAATGTTGTAGCAGAGGTAGTGTTATATACATATAGAAATGGTGTTTGGTGGTCTGAAGCGCCGGCCAGAGGGCAACAGATCAATCGTGGTGTGTGGAGTCAATTGTGATTTTTCTTGCTTTACCTGGGAGGGGGAGAGGGAGAGAAAAGCAGGCGCCACAATCTAATACTTTCTTAAACATTTTTGGTATACTCATGTGGCTTACAAGCTACATGTATTTATGAAATGTATGTTTTATAATGTAGTAAAGTAATTTTTTTTCCAAAGTAAAAACTATAGATACTTGAAAATAGACTTTTACTACTAGAGAACCTAAGATGAGACCTGTCAAGAAACCAAATAACCATAAATGCCAGTGCTGTACGCAAGCTGCTTGTTGTGGAATATAGCAGAACTTAAAAAATTCAGTCATCCTTTACTCACCTTCGAGTTGTTCCAAATGTGTATAAATTTCTTTGTTCTGATGAACATATATAAATATATTTGGAATAATGATTATAACCAGACAGATCTGAACACCCATTGACTCCCATAGTAGGAAAAAAACAATGATAGTCAAAAGTGCCTCAGAACTGTTTGCTGTCCTACATTCTTCAAAATGTCTTATTTTGTTTTCAACGGAACAAAAAATGATGAAGTAATTTTTCCTACTATGGGAGTCAATGGGTGTTGAGATCTGTTTGGTTATAAGCATTCTTCCAAACATCTTTCTCTGTGTTCATCAGAACAAAGAAATGTATACAGGTTTGGAACAACTCAAAGGTGATTAAATGATGACAGAATTTTC
Organism: Triplophysa rosa; assembly: GCF_024868665.1. NCBI lineage: Eukaryota > Metazoa > Chordata > Actinopteri > Cypriniformes > Nemacheilidae > Triplophysa > Triplophysa rosa. The sequence continues at coordinate 14,098,329 of NC_079914.1, forward strand.
ATTTTTGGGTGAATTATCCCTTTAACTGCAGGTCCTGTGTGTAGTACTAGTAACCTCACAAATAAGGGTGTGTGTGCTCTCCAACGTGTGCTGCTGTTGGGCTAGGATAAAGAAGACACAACCCTCCTCCTGACTCAACCTAGCACTCCGGAAATAATTTCTGAATAGTCCGCAAAGATAATTTCTGGATTTCAGTAACATTGAGATACTTTTTCTAAATGTGTTTCAGGTGTGTTTGGTGCTGATGCAGATGAAGTGAAGTCAGTGTCAGTGATGGAGGGAGATTCTGTCACTTTACACACTGATGTTACTGACATACAGAGAGATGATCAGATACTGTGGATGTTTGGACCTCGAGACACTCGTATAGCTGAAATTCGTAATCAGAAACCCAACACATATGATGAAACTGCAAGGTATAAAGGCAAACTGAAGCTGAACAATGAGACTGGATCTCTCACCATCACCAACATCAGCATCAGGAACTCGGGACTTTATAAAGTAGAGATCATCAACAGCAAAGAAACGTCAGGAAGGAAATTCAACGTTACTGTCTATGGTGAGTAAAGAAAATGTTAGTCTAGTCATCTGTTAGTGGTCATTGATTTAATTTTAACGAGAAATAAAACAGAATAGACATGTTCTTCTCACTCATATAGGGGTTTCAAAACACAGCACAGTGTCCGTCTGCACACAGTAGTAAACAGGAGGTCAGGGTTTTGCTGCTTAAGATCAGTTGAGATGCTTTATGTACCATTAGCAAAAATAATTAGCCTTTTGAAAGTATATCCTGACAACATGAGTGAGTTCTTAATTAGCGATTTTCACTGAGATGCTAAACGTTTGCCTGTTCCCGTCACAAACCAATATCAACATCTCAACATCACTGATGTCTGTCAGACGTGTTCAGGTACTGTATGTGAATATTTATACTGTTTTTTTCAGGCATGCAAGTCATGTTGTTTAGAAACTGTCACACAAGCAAAAGTGATGTTGTACCAAATATCAGCAGAGATGTTTATTGTATTATTGTAAGTGTTTACTAAGAGATTCTGCTCATCTGACAAAATCTGTGGTAAAGCTTTTCATATTTAAAGATGGTTGTGCAAGTAGTTGGTTCTGTTGTTTGGACCGTTTGAAAACTGGTTTGTGTTCAAATAAAATGTTTGTTTAGACAAATAAACTTATTTGTAGGTAACCAGCACAACATGTGTGGAAAAATGTTTATGAAAATAAAACATTTCCCAAATCTGCTTGTTCCATGATGTCTAGGTGCGACTGCCAGCAACCGTTCACATGTCTGTGCCGTCACAGTAGTGGTGTTGGGGGTTTTCGTCGTCATTGCTGTAGCAGTCAAGCACTGTTGGACCACTAGACAATCCGCTAGATGTAAGTATTACAGCAAATACACCAAATCCTGCTCTGTAAATCACCTGCTTGTTTGTCAAGATTTGTTCTGAACCCTCCTGTTGGACACTGACCCCATTCAACTACACACAAAAGATGACCCACTGGAGTCATTTGGATTACTTTATTGATGGCTGTGTGTGCTTCTACTTGTTCCTGGGGGTTACATGAGGTTTTCTTCTTTTAAACATCCTGAGCATCCTAAAACAGTCTAAATCCAGGCAGATGCCAGTGTTTCTTCAGTGTTTCTAAGATGTGTTTTGGTCGATCGGATCGCAAGTGGACGAAAGAGGCACACACACGTTTACACCGTCCTGCTGCTGTAATCCGTCTATTTTCTCCACTTTTGACCACTTCTGTCCTGATCTCTTCAAGAAATATCTGAAAAAGCATACACATCACCTGGCTGGGTAAATGTAGTAGCTGTTTCAGATATTTCATTCAATAGGCGAAATAAGTGCAAGCAATGTACATATGAGCGCGACCGGAGATGACAGAAAAAACACACAGAGAGCAGCGGTTTTATTTCTGCTTTGACAGATGTGAGACAGCGCCGAACACTGTATGCGTGTGCTAGATTGAATGGTGAGAAAACATTCAGCTTGGTACGTTTTTCAACTTTAAACCAAACTTTTAGGTCTTTAGCCGGCATAGTTTAAATCCTGTCTGGCTAGCGCGCTTCTCATAATGTTTATGCATGATGTCCGTATGCGGAGAGTAGACGGTCTCTTGTAGCTGTTCATGAAACACCGCAAAAACAAAAGCCAAAACAAAAGTTCACAGAAAAAAGCTGAAGTCGACGACGCTACTCTCCTATTGCAACACACCCAGTTCTTGCCAGGGACAAAAATGTATAAATTGTTAACATCTAAATACCATAAAATCTGCATTATACATTATTACAGCCAAGCTTTTTTAATTTACAGTTTTATTACATCTATGTTTTTATTTTACAGCCCATGCAGAGGGGAGATCCGTCAATCTCTTGAACAACGATATGGTGAGACGCCGTACTTATGTGTGTCAATAAGTTTAATGCCAAATGCACAAAGACTTGCCCAATAATAAATGCATTGCACAAATTATTTGAATACTGCATAATGTTATTCATTTTGTTAAATAGACTGCAAAAAGTAAATGGAACAACATGGTCAATTCATCATCAATGAAATAGGCCCTATAGTGATGTTTGTGTCTTTGAATGATGTTTTAGTAAGGGATAATCCACGACTAGCTGTGCATTAAAACCCTTTAAGGCCGTAGAACCACACGGCGCGAAGATTTTGATAATTTATTATGTTATACATTAGCACTATATTAACACATTTACATTAACACTCACATTACTCTTAGGTTTTTCACTGGTTCTGTGTTTTCTTACAGAGAGCCAACAGAGATGAAGTTTCTGTACCACTAGCAGCTGCCAATGGAGTCCAGCACACTCCATGTATAGGATGAAGACATGTTGAAGTTTGCAGGTCCTGCTTGAAAGACACAAGATGCTGACTGCTGACAGTTTACACTGGTTTTTACAAACGCTTATGTTTCACATCTGTCGCCTGAAATGGCACTTAACACTTTCCCACTTTTTGATGTCTGTGTGTTTGTTGAACCACTCAAGGCCTAAGGTAAGGCCCTATGAAAAACCAAAGTATTTCAAAAGTGAATCGCTTGCATTACTTTTATAATATATATCAAAGAAGTTTATATATTCTTAACTGTTATGTATGTGTAGTATAGATGTAGAAAATGCTTATATTGTATGTGGCCTTCTCGGGGCCTGTGCAATGTGTGGGGCCCCTCCACGCTATTTTTAAGTAAATTGTTATATTTATTTATAATACGGCACTGAATCTCATTTCTATATGATTTGATATGAATATTTCTTTTCTAATGCCAAGTCGAGTATGTCAAGAAACAATGGCTCCCCGTTATATCATATTTTATCAAAAGTAAAAAAGGCCTAAATACATAAGCACATTTTTTTTTACTTGCATATTTTGTTGTGTTATTATTTTAATTGAATGTTTATATATTATTAGCAATAAAAAGAATATGTCAGAAGAACTGCCTCAACTTCATACATATCCAAAGTTTACCTCAATACGCAGAGAAAAACAAGAAGCGCGAGATGTTTGTCCGTTCATGCGCTCCGTAGTGACTTAAAGGATTTTTGTTCTGTGGTTTCACATTTCAGCTGTCACTTGGCAATCTAGAAGTCCATTATTTATTTTTTCAATAAAGCATATTATTGTTCAAACCATGTCTATAGTTTTTATTTGTAAGAACATGAACAGGAGGGGACACACAAAATACATAAGTGCTCCACAGTGGCCTATTTCCCTAACAACATACACATTCATAAGCACTTAAACATAGCGCTTTACAGTAAAGTTACATTTGTTCACGTTTATATTAGTAAGTATATTGTTAATCTTGATCAATGCTAAACTAAAACAATCTCTAAACTACAGCCTCCACAACACCTGACTCAACTCATCAGCCCCCCACTCCAAATGTTAGTTAGTGTGATACTGCACCCAAAAATGAAAATTCTGCCATAACTTCCTTTTCAAACACCGTCAAGTGGTGGTGGGCGATGAATACTCTGGACCCGCGGGACGTCCCCTGTTGCACACATCAAAACGAAACCTCTACAAATAAGCTCCACTGTTTGCTCTGCAGCTATTGGCCTCTCTATTTCTATGCTTCCTTCCTCCCTCTCTCTCTCTCTGAGGCAATATAAGCCTGATCACTGAACACGGATATATCGGTTTGATCCTCTCTTCTCACAAGCTCTCCTAGACTTCTTCATAATATGTCGTTTATTATTCTTCAGTTTATTTTGCTGGTGGAATGAAACTATTAACAGTGAAAAGCAAAGTATCTGATCATCACTGTTTTTTTTTAAATGGTAAATTTGTGGATACTGTGGTTTTACTGCAAATACCATCCCTGCTGAAAAAAACAAAGAATTTTTTAATCTAGAATGAGATTTTTAAATAATCTTTGTGTGTGTTCTGGGTTTTATTCCAATAAGATTTACCATCCCACCAATAGAATCCATCACATACAACTAGGACAACAAGTATCCATAGTACAATTCCCATTATAACCATTAAATCCATTACATTTTATGTTGTATTTTGGGCAGGGTTCTATTGTTTTTATTTCAACAGGAATACTTCAACTATAGTTACTTCAGTAAAAACATCATTCATTTTCCAAATCGCTTAAATGATATAGCAGCAGTTCAGAAGTTAACACGCACGGTAGCTCAAGGTGTATGTGATGCTTATTTATGCCGATCATTTTCATGACAATGTTTCATACGATCTTTGACTGATCGTAACCCACAGATGATTACACCACACTTTAACATGTGCCTTTTTCCGTCTTTTATTGTTCTATTTGCCTTTTTAGAGCGTCTATCAACATGGTTAAGCAGCGCCTACGTTTACATTAGTTTAGCGGGAAGATCCCAGAGTTGCCGATTGCGTAAAAAAATCTGCCAAATGGCCATTCCAAACTTGAAGGTGTGCGAAAACACACTCCCTGCCAGAATCGCACTGCCTTCGCGTGCGCGCGCGTGACGTCACTCGATGCCACCGCTGGTTTACAAAGGCGATTCTGGTCTGTAACTCGCGTTTTTCAGTATTCGTTACGAAAATGTCACATTCTTAGAACAATGTAAGCAATACAGGTATATTTATGTGATTGATTTAAACTTCGTTTGAATAAATGTCTTATATTTACATACGGAGAATAAGCATTTAGTGGATCGAAATAAGTTGGATTAAACTAAATCGACTTTCTTGTTGTTCCAAATGACTGTAAACAGTACTGCATTACTGACTGAATCAACTCTTTTCATTACACCTAAATGTGTGTTTTACACCTAGGCCTTACACAAGGCAGAAAATTACATGTAGTTGAGGACACACACTGTAAAGAAAGCAGACACATCTGACGATATAAAATAATGTATAAATGATCAAATTGAAAAAAAAAAGGTTTTAAATGGCGAACGCTGACATTTTTAAATAGGTAAAGACGAATGATGATCCTGCAGAAAGATTTATTGATTTAAGTTGAAAAGGTAATGTAACATGGGGGGGGGGTTATAATGCTCTCTATAATGCTTTATAATAATGATAAACACTTGTCATTTTTCAGGAGACAGACTGCAGATCGAGAGATGTCACCAGCATCCGTTTTCATGTGTCTCTGACATTGCAAACCTGAGATTTGGGGAGTGGGTGATTCGCAAGGTTGAACAAACGCAAGTGTCCTGTCGGTACACGATCCGGGATGCCTGCACGATCCGTTCTGCGCATGCGCATAATGACGTAGTAAACAACGTTCACGGTTTCCCTACACTATTGGTATCAAGCATGCGATGAAACGCTTGACGGCCAGACGGCACAACTGGCGGCATATTTTTATAGGCTACTGTGTTTTTCATTTAACAGTTCATCGGCGGGTCTATTTTGATGTTTTAAAATGTAGCTTACGCTATGCATTACGATGTGTTTACGTGTTGCCAATCCAAAATAATAAAGGAGTTGTTACATGAACATACACGATTTTGGTTACATGTGGAATAAAGTCTGAGTCTTGAGAGTCTGTCACTGCAAACCTTCAGTTTCCTCCATACTCCCCTTTGCGATTCATTGCTGCATGGCATTAGGCCTACTTAACTTGCCGTGTTTCGATCTGAGGTCAGTAGTATTGTCAAAGACGGTTTTTATTAAAAGCTGCTAATATTAGTTAACTTTAAATCGACTCGTTTTGTATTAGTATGGGTCTATATATAGGCTAATATATCTATCTATATAATCTAAATGAGGAATAATCCCTTCAATGGTGTTTACAGAACACAATAAGGAACATAATATGCATTTCTGCCTAGACTATCTGCACTTACATGAAGAAAGAACTACAAACAAGTCTGGGGAAACGTTACAGAGTATTTCAACGCATAGTGTGCCACAGAAGTGACAGAGACCAGAGGTGGACAGTAGTGAAAGTCGCGGTACAAAGGTGCTCAAGCGTGGAACAGATCGTGCAGTGTCGTCGCTAAACAGAATTATCTACTACGTCATTATGCGCATGCGCGGACGGATCGTGCAGGCATCCCGGATCGTGTACCGACAGCCCCGCTGCAGACTGTAGCGCGGTGACGTCATGCATTCCGACGTCATGCATGTATAAGTGCGCATGCGCAACGTGACGTACTGCATGCCTTTAAACCGCATGCGACTTACAGACGAAGTTTGTTTACTTCCGTATACGAACGTGTTCAAACAACGACAGGGATCGGATTCGATTTCAATGGTACTAAGTGAATGAGCATATTTATGGTGTCTTTACAATTGTGTCTTTTTGTTTACCGATTTTTATTACAGTGCTGACTTTGTCAAAGTCACAGAGGATGTCATTAACAAAAGGTTATGACATTTTGTGATACGCGTTCACATTTTAAATGGCATGGTTTCTTTTAAATATGTTTAAAAAAGCACTTAAACAAATGAAGGCTTTAAAATATCAGAGCTTTTACATTTTTTAAACGTTTTTATTATTTTTATTATTTATTATTTATAGTTATGTTTCATTTAATATTATACTTTTAAAACGACTAGCACAACACGTAAATCCTGGGACATGGAGGGAAGTGCAGCTGTGATGAAAATACAGTAAGCAGCAGCCATAAGCATTGTAGGCTTACCAGCTTTTGATGATTTTCACTTCATTAATGTGTGTTGGGTATGTGTATATATATTATAATAAATCGCTTTATTGCTCCTGAACTCTCTGTAAGTCACTTTGGTTAAAGTCTTAATTTTTGGGAAAACAGCATTATGTGCTATTAAATGAATGAAATCTAAATGTAAATATATAGATATATCTCGTGGCATTCCCAGACACCAGACAACACAAGTTCAGATGAACTGTGGAGTGTTTGTGTTGATAGCAAGTCAGTGTTGTAAACAAAGTCAACATATGAAAAAGTTAAACTAAATATTCCTACTTGTCAAATATGTTTGCATGTGGTGTTCTGTTGCTTGGTATTAAATCAATACAAAAACAAACATTGACATTTTTAAATGACAAAAGCAATAAGCAAATTAGCGTACTACCACTCTCAGAAACATAGCCAGAATCAGATGTTTTGTCTCAAAAGCAAGATTTAGAGAAACTAGTTAATGCTTTCATCACCAGCAGGGTGGATTACTGTAATGGACTCCTTACAGGTCTTCCCAAAGAAGACCACCAGACAGCTGCAGCTCATACAGAACACTGCTGCCAGATTCTGACCAGAACCAAAAATTCTGAGCATTCGCTCCAATCCTCCTTACACTTACCAGTTACTTTCAGAATCAACTTCAAAGATTATTAATTGTCTATAAATCACTCAATGGTCTAGGACCTAAATACATTTCAGATATGCTTATTAAATATAACCAAACAGACTTCCAGATCATGGATCAAGTCATTTAGGGTTCACTCAAAGGGAGTCAGCGTTTAGCCATTACGCCACCGTAGCTGGAATCTGCTATCCAGAAGACATCAGAGCCGAGCCTTTTAAATCCAGATAAAAACACTTATTTAGCTGTGCATTACAACCTGAGCACTGTGCTGGTTTACATCAACTGCACTTCTATTTCTAATTTATTTCTTTTGTTCTTATTCTTTTTATATATACACTCATATTTTTAATCAATTTTATTGATGTTTTATTGTTTCTTAAAATCTAAAGTTTTATTTGTGATCTTAAATAATTTGCATTTTAAAGATACGTCTATTTCTCTTTGTCAATAATTTATGTAAAGCACTTTGAATTGCCCTTGTGCATGTGTATGAATTGCCTTGCCTAAGACGCACTTACTCTAATAACGAATTGGGGTACTTCGCGCGTGTGCACGCTGTGTTCAAGACAACTCGGATTCGGGAAGTCCCGACCTCAAACACATAAGTAAACGTTTTTACAGCACGAAATGACATGAATAAAGTCTCTTCTGTAACTTTTATTAATAAATTAAAATCATATCGTTTTGGCTCATCTTTAATATGCCTTGACGCCGCGTGATTGACAGGAATGCATTGAGGTCGGACATAATATCCGAGGTCTGAGTTTACACATTCATGACATAAAAACTGTGAAAACATCACCGACGTAAGTAAACAGGACACACATGCGCAGTAACAAATGCTTGACCACAACATGCATGAGTCACCGCACTAACAGGGTATTTTAAGAAAACGGAATACTTGGCAACAGTAAACGGTCAGGCAGATCGCAAGCCAGATAAATTGCGTAGGAAACCCGCTGCATAGAAACCATTTTCTACTTTTGGACCTTTTTATAAATGTAGTGGAGTAAAAAGTATGATATTTGTCTTTCAAATGTAGTGAAGTTAAAGTACAAGTAAAAAATAATACTCAAGTAAAGTACAGATACTCAAAAAGTGTACTTAAGTACAGTACTCAGGTAAATTTACTTCGTTACTGTCCACCTCTGGTTAAACGAGACCGTGTAACGTTACTCGCCAAAGTGCGTAAATGTAGTTGCAGGTGAAAATACCACAATCTGTCTGACTCGTGTTTTAACAGCTCCTGATCAATAAACAGAGCAAAAAAAGGCCAATGAAAAACGCCACAGATAAACAAGTGTGATCGTGTCCACCTGCACGAGAGTTAACGTTAAGCGTTACACGTTAACGTCTTGCAAGATGATAAGCGAAATACCCTAAATTGTTAAAAATAATTTGTTTTTATTACTCAAAATCACCACTTTGATAAGAGAAAAATACAGACGAAGAGCCGATGTCATGACTAGGCCTGCCTGTCGAATTCGCCTGTCATTCAGGTGTCCAAGAGAGTATAAAAATGAAACATACTTAATATACAGTATGCGTTTTTAAAAACTCATAACAGCTTCTCTGTAAAAAATAGACAAAAATGTTTATTACTCACCAACAACTTTGCTGCAACCACAAGAAAATGGCGTCGTCCAAACCCTCGCAACTGCTAACCAGGAGGGGGTAGGGGGCGTGGTCAGTCGAAAACTTTTTATTGAATCCATTACACTTAAAGTTTTCCCTACATTCGACTATGTCTGCAGAAGTAGTAGAATATACTTACATTTTTACAGTACTACACTAAATCTTAAATAATTTAAGTATGTTGCAATTAAATAGTTTAATAGAAAAGGCCCGGATTAAGAACTCAGAGGCCCCTGGGCACAAGTGTGTTATGGACCCCCCATACACACACATGCGCACAATAAAGTTTTAAATTAGCCTAGGGTACTATGTGTATGAAACACCTCTATGTTTCAGGATTACAGGATTACATTGACAAGTTACAAACTATGATCACAACCTGAAGGACAATATCAACACCTGTACACATCCTCCATCATACAGGATTTACAACAAGATTGCAACAAGGCCTTCCTGGACCAGCAACAACAATATTAAGACCTTTCCCTGCATACTGTAACTCACTGGCATATTCAAGCACACACTACCACACCTCAACCTTTTAATTCAGTTCTATCAGATTCTTCCATAATTCAACACAAACATGCCAGATTCACAAAACTGTTCTTAAGAGAAAATATAAGAACTTTCTTCAGATAAATTACAGAAAGTTTTTAAAAATATTCTTAAATGCAATTCTAAAATATTTCCATCTTCATTTTTTCAAAGACTAAACGGGCAGGGCAGTCTTTGTCAATGATTATACTACAAGAGTAATTTGTCCATTTGTTAAACTTTATTTGTGTAACAAGCACCTCTCGACTCACGTTATTATGTAAGCGTGTAATGTGTTACAGTAAACGACATTAACAAGTATTATAAGTATTATTTAGCATATATATTATGACATCTTTTTTTTAAAAACATTTTGCGATGTATGTAAAAGCACTGTGGATTACCAATATTTAGCCTTCATTATTAGATAAAGGCAGTTACTGATCAACATTATATCAATATAAAATAATTCACAATTGGCAAGGAAACACCACCAAATGTAAAAAAACCTCTAATCTTTTAAGATTTAAGACAGCCACGAGGGTATATCAACTCATTATATTTACAACAATAAAATCGTTCTCATTGACATATTTTCAGTTTCTGTTGTCAGTTCATGACGCGACATCATCTAACAACTTAGAATAAAAAGCGGTGATTTCGACTATTTGTTCTTTCACACAGCCTCATGGTAACCATGTGCATATTTACCGACGAACTTTGTTCATATTTATATATCCAAACAGTCGATAACAGTAAGCGGGTTTCCATCACTCTGGTTTTATTCGTATTTTGAAGTTTCGCATCAGACACGAGTGATGGAAACGCCAAATTTCGAATTAAAAACCCTTAATTCGCAAAAAGGTTTTTAAGCTCGCTTGAGGTGGTTTTTCATTTTTGCGAAAAAGGGTTAATGCGAATAATAGGAGATGGAAACGCATTTGCCGAATAAATTCCTCCAAAAAGTCACGTAACTGCACTATGAGACGGCCGGTGTAACCTGACTAACCAGAGTAATGATCTTGTTACACAGCATCAGAAATGTTGTGATGGTCATTCTTAAACGCCTGAGCAAAGTCGTCAAGTATTTCTGTAATTGCCTCTTAGAACTGTCACGACTGTGTTTCCCGAACAGCAGGCATCCACAAAAGCACCGCATTTATTGAGTTTTCTAATCGTCTGTTTGCGCAAGTATTATTATATATGAAAACTATTATATTCAGTGGCTTCTCTTACTTTTCTTACTGATATTTAGTGCCAGTTTATTAGGAAGTGACTAGTTGACTAGTTGGATGGAAACGGTGCTTATTCGCAAATGGTTTATGCGATATTACAATTTTGCGCATAAGCTAAATTGGCAACTTTGGATGGAAACCCGGCTAGTGACAGGTTGTTGGAAACGCTGTTTTGTACTCATTTTATTCACGAGTTACCTGTCGTATGGTGCTGTTTCTTCCTGCCGGGAAAGGGAGACCTTGCGCTCGCGGGGCAGCACTGGCGATATTTTCCCACTGAATGAAAGCTAAGGTTTATCCAAGAAGTCGCTAGATTTGTCGCTATGCGCTTCTTCTAAACAAAAGCCGCTGGAGGGCTCGTAAAAGTGATTAAATCAAAAGACACACTTCCTAATTTAGAAACACTGTTTTGTGTGTGCACCTCCATGTGCGCGGGAGAGAGAAGTGCGTGGGAGAGAGAAGCGCACAGCAGAATGAATATGGCGTAAACGCTGTTATGTGAAACTGTTTTCTCTTGCCTGCGCCCCAAGCGCGCATGGGCCCCTGGGCCTGTGCCCATAATGCCCATTGGATAATCCGGCCCTGATTAGAAGTTACATCGGGGCTAACAGGTAGTCACTAGGACATATATAACTAAAACTATTAAAAGTGTTTGTAAGGAAGCAGAACTGTTCTAAACTTTCTCATCTTTTTTAATTCCCTGAAGTTATTTCAGCTTGAAATGTCAAGTATACAGACTCATATGTTTGTAAATAAAGCAATATTTATTCCATTCTTTACCTGCACACATCAGTTTACTCACCATATACAGTAACATTGAATCTCTTGTATGAAGTTCTTGTGTTTCTGATGATCAGTAGTTTATAAAGTCCAGAGTCTGTGATGATGATGTTTGTGATGGTGAGAGATCCAGTCTGATTGTCCAGTTGTGGTCTATCATATGTATATATGATCTGTGCATATATTTCAGCGATACGAGTCCCCTGAGATTCAAACTGCCACAGTATCAGATCATCTGTCTGTATGTCAGTGAGATGAGTGTGTAGTGTGACAGAATCTCCCTCCATCACGGACACTGACTTCACTTCATCTGCACCAACACCTGAAACAACATAATTATAAATAATACAGTGAATAAAAACTTGTTTCACTCCGTTCCTAACAATCTTAACCATTTTTGATTGAAGTTTAATTCATTGAAAACATGCAAAATTCCTCGTTTTGCACGTGTTAAAAAAAGTACGCATACCCTTCATGAACAATAAACACAGAAAAGCAGTTTTGCGAATCATATTCCACACTCCACATTGCGAGCGAGTTCAAGGNGCTGCTGATGTCGGTGTGTGTGTAGAGTCTGATCTGAGATCAGTGGGGTTAGATCGGTACACTAGAGCTGCTGATGTCTGTCTGTGTGTGTGTGTGTGTGTGTGTGTGTGTGCGTAGAGTAGGGCTGCACGATAACAGAAAAAATGTTAATCACGATTATTTTGCTCAAAAAATTAATCTCGATTAATAATAACGATTATTCTTTTAGTTAAGAACTTTTTTATTGCATTTTACAGCTATAAAACATTAGGCTATAAACAGAGATGTCAGAACATAATATTGAGGCTTCTAACAGAGATTTTTTAACGCTGGTAAAAATACAACTGTTCCTCTTTTACATGTCAAATGGAAATTACAAAATAAAATAAAACTGGAATGTGAATAACAAACAATTCTTGTTTTTACTCTCCTATGATATGCCTACCAGTGCGCATTTATGCATATGTTACAGATTTTTGGCTAAAAACACAAGCCTGTCAACTTGATCGGGCTTTAGGGAAGACCGCAAGTAACCACATTTCCGCCTGTACTAAAAGCCCTATCTGAAGGAGAGCTTGTGGCTGGTTTGCACAAGTATTTCTTTGCCACTTTTGAAAGCCTTGGGTAGATCTTCTCATGTTCGTTCCACCATTTTAGTGGGTCCCCTTCACTATCCAGGTTGCATGACTGTAAGTAAGACTGCAGCTCACAGGTTACACTGGGGTCCTGGTTGTTAGGTGGCAAGGCTTGTTCAGTGGTTTTAAAGTAGCTTCCTAATGTCATCTTTTTCTTTGGAGCGCATCCAGCTTCAGCATCCTCCTCCTCCTCAGTGTTTCCTTGGGGTGGTTCTCGGGGTGGCACCTAGACACATAAAAAGACAATTATAACAAATTTTGAGGAGTCTCAAATCACTATATAAATCACAGTGCAGCTCTTTTTATTACCATCATTGCCACAATCTGCATCTCAGCTTTCAGTCTGGTTTGTATTGATGTTTGGTTGTCTTCAGCAACGTAGCTCATCTTAAAACGTGGATCCACAGTCGATGCCATGTCCAACAGAGCCTGGATATGTGGGTTGCTGTATTTTTCATTTAGGTACTCCAGGATTTTAGACTTTATTGCTCTTGACAGGTCAGTATCATCATCCTTAACTTTCAAGATTGATGAGTTGAAAAGATGAAGAACTGGCTTTACAAACGACACGCTCACATACTTCTCGCCCAATAGTGCGTCTGTAAAATCAACTAGAGGGTGCAGGGATTTGTTGATCGCCTCTAGCACATCCATGTCCTGCCATGTTGGGATAAGATGTCGAGACTTCTTGTCAGAAGACAGGACATGTGCAGTGGCCTTCTGCTGCTCGATGACTCTCTCTATCATGGCCTGACGTGATCCCCACCTTGTTGGACACTCTGTTTTCAGTGAGTGCTCAGGGAGCTTCAGCTCCTTTTGTGCTGCTGAAAACTCCCTCTTACGCTTCCAGCTGTAGGAGAAAGTGCTCACCAACTTTTTGCAGAGGCCCACAGCCCGGTCCATTCTTGAATCCTTCATGGCATTCTCTACAAAAAACATTATCAGAAAAACATGATCAAGCCAATGTATAAAAAGACTTTGTTTATTTTGAAACTTTTTGTGAAAAATTGAAATAAATCTGTGGTATTTTGATAATTATGTACACCTAAAACTATTATTATTAAGACTATTATAACTATTTTGTAAGCACTGACTTATTCTTAATTCCTCTGAGACTGGGTCCAAATATAATCACATGTAATAGCATTTGACCAGTCAAATGCTGCTTGTTTTTCTATAGCTTTTAAATCTCTGTAAATTTTGCAGAATAAATATGCTGATTATACTGTATGATGCTGGGTGTCACTGTAATATCACGAAAATTACTAAATGCATGTGTCTAATAGTTACACTATATCAGGAAAAATGTTAACAAAACTTACCGATAGCTAAATGCAGTCTATGACCAAAGCAGTGTAACCTCGTCCAGTTATTCACAGATGCGGCCCTAATCATATTTGCAGCGTTGTCCGTTGTAATGCACACAAGTCTTTCCTCCAGCAAACCCCATGCAGAGATCGCTTCTTTGAGGCCAGCTGCAATTAACTCTCCCGTATGGGCTTGTGGGAAAAACGAAGTTTGCAAAAGCTTGCTTTTCATTGCAAAATCACTGTCAATGAAATGAACAGTCAAACTCAAATACGGTTCAGCGGTTCTGCTCGACCATAAGTCGGTCGTGGAAGCAAAATATTCAATGCTGCGAATTTCTCTTTCTATTTCCAGTCGGCATTTCGTATACAGCGAGGGCAGCGCAACTTTTGTAAAATGGTTGCGTGAGGGAATGTTGTATCTTTTGTCAAGCATGGCAATCATATTTTTAAACCCGTCATTGCTCACGGTGGCTAATGGACACATATCCTTGGCTAAATGATACGTGATCGCCTCTGTTATTTCCTTGTGTCTTTGTGAGCATGGCGAATATGGTATTGCGTTGAACAATGTCCCCTTTATTGTTGTCTGTGTCGTGGATGGCTGGGTGTTTAGTGTGCTTGCATGTTGTGTCTTCAGCCTTTGAAATTCTTGATATTGTACTCTGTGGTGGCTTTTAAGGTGGTTAACGAGGTTTGTTGTGTTACCTTGGGACGTTTTGAAGGAACAGGAGCACAGTTTGCACAAGACTCGTACCTGATCAACATCACATTCGTCGAACCCGAAAAAGTTCCAAACAGCGGAGTATGACCCCTTTTGGGGAACTAACGAACGTCCTTCTGCACCTTTCTTTTGTTGCTCCGCCATTATGTTCATTCAAGCTGTCTAACGTAACTGTAAATCCCGCGAAGCCAGCTTCTACAAATATGAGAGAGCGCGCTCGCAAACTAAACGCTGTCACGTCAGTTGTGACGCAGTCTATCATCCGTTACTCCGCCAATGAGAATAACAAACAGTTTGCTGATTTTAGACTGTTTGATTTGTGCTTGGTCCCTTACACATTAATATCGCGACGATTTCAATTAATTAATCATGTGTCCCACTTATCGTTATCACGATCGAAATACGATCAATCGTGCAGCCTTAGCGTAGAGTCTGATCTGAGATCCGTGGGGTTAGATCGGTACACTAGCGCTGCTGATGTCGGTGTGTGCGTAGAGTCTGATCTGAGATCCGTGGGGTTCAGTGGGGTCACGTGGTAGTCAATGGGAGTTAAGATCTGTTTGGTTATAAGCATTCTTCCAAATATCTTTCTCTGTGTTCATCAGAACAAAGAAATGTATACAGGTTTGGAACAACTCAAAGGTGATTAAATGATGACAGAATTTTCATTTTTGGGTGAATTATCCCTTTAACTGCAGGTCCTGTGTGTAGTACTAGTAACCTCACAAATAAGGGTGTGTGTGCTCTCCAACGTGTGCTGCTGTTGGGTTAGGATAAAGAAGACACAACCCTCCTCCTGACTCAACCTAGCACTCCGGAAATAATTTCTGAATAGTCTGCAAAAATAATTTCTGGATTTCAGTAACATTGAGATACTTTTTCTAAATGTGTTTCAGGTGTGTTTGGTGTTGATGGAGATGAAGTGAAGTCAGTGATGGAGGGAGATTCTGTCACTCTTCATACTGATCTCACTCACATACAGACACAAGATCAGATACTGTGGATGTTTGGACCTCGAGACACTCGTATAGCTGAAATTCGTAATCAGAAACCCAACACATATGATGAAACTGCAAGGTATGGAAGCAAACTGAAGCTGAACAATGAGACTGGATCTCTCACCATCACCAACATCAGCATCAGGAACTCGGGACTTTATAAAGTAGAGATCATCAACAGCAAAGAAACGTCAGGAAGGAAATTCAACGTTACTGTCTATGGTGAGTAAATAAAATGTTAGTCTCGTCGTCTGTTAGTGGTCATTGATTTAATTTTAACGAGAAATAAAACAGAATAGACATGTTCTTCTCACTCATATAGGGGTTTCAAAACACAGCACAGTGTCCGTCTGCACACAGTAGTAAACAGGAGGTCAGGGTTTTGCTGCTTAAGATCAGTTGAGATGCTTTATGTACCATTAGCAAAAATAATTAGCCTTTTGAAAGTATATCCTGACAACATGAGTGAGTTCTTAATTAGCGATTTTCACTGAGATGCTAAACGTTTGCCTGTTCCCGTCACAAACCAATATCAACATCTCAACATCACTGATGTCTGTCAGACGTGTTCAGGTACTGTATGTGAATATTTATACTGTTTTTTTCAGGCATGCAAGTCATGTTGTTTAGAAACTGTCACACAAGCAAAAGTGATGTTGTACCAAATATCAGCAGAGATGTTTATTGTATTATTGTAAGTGTTTACTAAGAGATTCTGCTCATCTGACAAAATCTGTGGTAAAGCTTTTCATATTTAAAGATGGTTGTGCAAGTAGTTGGTTCTGTTGTTTGGACCGTTTGAAAACTGATATTGTGTTCAAATAAAATGTTTGTTTAGACAAATAAACTTATTTGTAGGTAACCAGCACAACATGTGTGGAAAAATGTTTATGAAAATAAAACATTTCCCAAATCTGCTTGTTCCATGATGTCTAGATGCGTCTGCCGACAACCGTTCACATGTCTGTGCCGTCACAGTAGCAGCAGCAGTGGTGGTGTTGGTGGTTTTCATCGGGATTGTTGTAGCAGTCAAACAATCAAGACAGAGATGTAAGTATTACAGCAAATACACCAAATCCTGCTCTGTAAACCTGCTTGTTTGTCAAGATTTGTTCTGAACCCTCCTGTTGGACACTGACCCCATTCAACTATACACAAAAGATGACCCACTGGAGTCATTTGAATTACTTTAATGATGGCTGTGTGTGCTTCTACTTGTTACTGGGGGTTACTTGAGGTTTTATTCTTTTGAACATCCTGAGCACCTTAAAACAGTCAAAATCCATGCAGATGCCAGTGTTTCTTTAGACAAAAATATATTATCAGTTATGATTGAAAGGGATTATTTTCACACGAGTCCATACTTTTTGGTCAACTCCTACATAGTCTACCTTTAACAAACCTTGAATAATTTATTCAGATGTGTTTGATTTGAGTCAACTAGCACAGGGGTCGGCAACCCGTGGCTCTCGAGCCGCATGTGGCTCTTCTGCCCCCCTGCTGTGGCTCTCTGCAGTCTTTATAAGGCCCTGTTTATAACTGGTATTAAGATGTGTTTTGGTCGGATCGCAAGTGGATGAAAGAGGCACACACACGTTTACACCTGCTGCTGTAATCTGTCTATTTTCTCTACTTTTGACCACTTCTGTCCTGATCTCTTTAGGAAATATCTGAAAAAGCATACACATCACCTGGCTGGGTAAATGTAGTAGCTGTTTCAGATATTTCATTCAATAGACAAAATAAGTGCATGCAATGTACATATGAGCGCGACCGGAGATGACAGAAAAAACACACAGAGAGCAGCGGTTTTATTTCTGCTTTGACAGATGTGAGACAGCGCCGAACACTGTATGTGTGTGTTCAGCTTAGTACATTTTTCGTCTTTAAACCAAACTTTTAGGTCTTTAGCCGGCATAGTTTAAATCCTGTCTGGCTAGCGCGCTTCTCTCTTCATCAAACGCCGCAAAAACAAAAGCCAAAACAAAAGTTCACAGAAAAAAGCGGATGTCTAACTAAAGCAGCACGTGCAACACCGCGACGCTACTCTCCTATTGCAACACTCCCAGTTCTTGCCAGGGACAAAAATGTATAAATTGTTAACATCTAAATACAATCAAATCTGCGCTATATTGTTACAGCCAAGCTTTTTTAATTTACAGTTTTATTACATCTATGTTTTTATTTTACAGCCCATGAAGAGGGGATATCCATCAATCACTTGAACAATGATATGGTGAGACGCCGTACTTATGTGTGTCAATAAGTTTAATGCCAAATGCAAAAGACTTGCCCAATAATAAATGCATTGGACAAAAAACGTTGAAAGCTGCATAATGATTCATGATAATCATTTTGTCAAATAGACTGTATATGGAACAACATGGTCAATTCATCATCAATGAAATAGGCCCTATAGTGATGTTTGTGTCTTTGAATGATGTTTTAGTAAGGGATAATCCAGGGTTTTAATGCACAACATGGAGGCCGTAGAATCACATGGCACCTAGCTTATAAAACGATAATTTATTATTATACAGAATTATTATACATTAGCACTTTATTAACATTAAAGCCCATTGCACATTGAGTCCGAAATTTCCGCACGTTAAAAAATAAATACGACCTCACGTTGTGTCAATCACATTTACACACTGCCTCCGATATTTTCGTCCGTCATAAAAAAATTCGGACTGGGTTTGATTTTCTGCGTTTTTCGCATCCATAGCAAGCATTTTGAGAGGCGTTTTGACAATTCAGAGACACCATACAAATGAGCGCCAAATACGAAAAAACGCAAAGACCTTTACACTCACATTACTCTTAGGTTTTTCACTGGTTCTGTGTTTTCTTACAGAGAGCCAATAGGGATGAAGTTTCTGTACCACTAGCAGCTGCCAATGGAGTCCAGCACCCTCCATGTATAGGATGAAGACATGTGTCTTTCAAGCAAACTTCAACAAGATGCTGACTGCTGACAGTTTACACTGGTTTTTACAAACGCTTATGTTTCACATCTGTCACCTGAAATGGCACTTAACACTTTGCCACTTTTTGATGTCTGTGTGTTTGTTGAACCACTCAAGGCCTAAGGTAAGGCCCTATGAAAAACTAAAGTATTTCAAAAGTGAATGGCTTGCATTACTTTTATAAGCCAGGGGTGGGGGTCTCTATATCAAAGAAGTATATTCTTACCTGTTATGTATTTGTAGTATAGATGTAGATAATGCTTATATTGTATTTGGCCTTTCTAGGTGCAGAAAAGTGTTTATTATGAGGCCGAGATGACCACCAAGTGGTTACTAAACACTGAGCCAGTATATTATGATTGGTCACAGGCAGGGAGGGGTGTAGCACTGAATCTCAGGGCTTGTGCGATGTGTGGGGGCCCCTCCATGCTATTTTTAAGTAAATTGTGATATTTATTTATAATACAGCACTGAATCTCATTTCTGTATGAATTGTGATATACTTAAATATGAATAAATCACCTCAGTATCCTTTTCATTAATTAACAGTTTAACTATATTTAATTTGATTTTATCAAAAGTAAGAAGGCCTAAATACATTAGCACATCTTTTTATTAATTGCATTATTATTTTAATCGAATGTTTATATATTATTAGCAATAAAAAGAATATGTCAGAAGAACTGCCTCAACTTCATACATATCCAAAGTTTACCTCAATACGCAGATAAAAACAAGAAGCGCGAGATGTTTGTCCCTTCATGCGCTCCGTAGTCTGGTGTAGATTGTTTTCAAGTGATAGTTTTAAACGTTAGCACCCTTCAGTCACCCTTTCCCCCCCACTTGCGACGCCCCTGGTCACCGGTGAAGCATACAGCAAGTTCCCCAGATCTCAGTGAAGTTTCAGTAGAGCATTTGTAAAATGTGCTGGACCAACAAGTTCAATCCACGGCAGAACTGTTTGGCAATCTTTGCACTTAAAGGACTTTTGTACTATGGTTTCACATTGTTACATTCAAAAATTTCAGCTGTACATTTGGCAATCTAGAAGTCCATTATTTATTTTTTCAATAAAGCATATTATTGTTCAAACCATGTCTATAGTTTTTATTTGTAAGAACATGAACAGGAGGGGACACACAAAATACATAAGTGCTCCACAGTGGCCTATTTCCCAAACAACATATACATTCATAAGCACTTAAACATAGCGCTTTACAGTAAAGTTACATTTGTTCACGTTTATATTAGTAAGTATATTGTTAATCTTGATAAATGCTAAACTTTAAAAATATCTAAACTACAGCTCTCACCCACAACAACTGACTCAACTCATCAGCCCCCCCACTCCAAATGGTAATTAAATCATCTTTAATTGACAAAACACTGAAATTATTGATACTTCTTGGGAAATTACACATGCATAAGGCTAAGATCATATCTAGAACACCCTCTTTTTTTTTGCATAGATTTAAAGCTGTTTTATGAGTCACTTGCCACAAACACTAAAAACAAGAAAGGTTCAAAAACAAAGAAATACTTGATATAGATTGTGCTACTTTGTATTATCTGGAAAATGTTATATTGTGTGAAACAATATTGATAGATTGTTTTTCTTTCGTTTATGTATATTGATCAGAGGTGTAAAATACTTGAGTAATTTTACTTGATTACTCTACTTAAGTATTATTTTGGGGGATTTGTACTTGAGTACAATTAAAAATGAATACTTGTACTTTCACTTAATTACATTTTTAACATTCAATGAAATTGGCCAGACATGTTCATTGGTCCTTTTGAAGTGACGTCATGTCACATCGCCACAATGCACAGCACCTTGCTTGACCTGGACCTGAGAGAAATAATCAGTGGAAGAAAATGGAGGAACATGATTCAGCTGCTAATACAGTTCAAAATGAACCGCAGGATCAAGAGCACGTGACCTTCTTGTAGTGGAATGAATAAGGATTCGTATAAGATGAAGTGTGTTCTTTGTCTCCCACTCACCATGGAAAATCTGCCTGTCTTGACAATCAGCTTCTGCTGAAGATAAACCACCTTGAGTAGCATGTTGCATATTAGAATAGTGAGTTAGATACTTTATTCATCCGAGTGGGAAGTTCACAATTTTCCAGCAGTATACACACATTAAAACAATACAATAAGAGCAAACATACAATTAAAACGTTTAAAAATATGTAAGTAACAATTCATTTAAAAGTCTGTGTAAGTACTCTCTATTTTAAAATGCATAGCAAACAATGTGTCTTCTTATAGTTCAATTCAGGACAGTGAGGGGTAACGACACTGACTAACTCCCCCCTATTGGAATTGAAGAGCCTTTATTGACAAGAGCCTATAATGGACAATCCATTACACCCGCCCGGCCCGCTGCATACATCGATTACACCCGCTGCTTAGTGTTATCTCCAGACAGAAGGGCAGCTTTAGTGACAGGTTGCGGTCATTACACTGCTCTACAGACAGACTGAGGAGATCCTTCCTAGGCATGTCTAAAACTGCAAGAGTTAAATACAATTAAATACAATCCGTTCTAAAGCAAGATAAAACATTGCATGTGGCTCATTCACTTCATATTGTGAAAGATTAAATGCTTGAACAAGAATCTCTATAGTTTTATAGTTACATTTACTTTTACTCAAGTACAATTTTAATGTGGTACATTTTTACTTTTACTCGAGTATGTTTCTGGCCAGATACTTGTACTTTTACTTGAGTCAAATTTTCACTCAGTAGGCCTACTTGTACTTCCACTTATGAAAGCAAAGGCCGTGGGCCGTTCCCTTAATGTGACGTAGCATGAAAATCGCGCTCTGGGTCCACCCCCTGCGCGCCAGAGCGAGTGTGGCGTAACGCCGCCTGACAAATTATTCAATAGGGGCTGGATAAACTGAAGGGTTGTTGCTGATGTTCCCCGCAGACTTCATGCTCACAGACAGAAAATCTGCCAAACCTGCGTGGAGTTGGAGTCTGTCTTACATTTTCGAGATATCAGGATGTCACTATTACCTCTATGCGTGATGCTCTTACAGATTATTGTACAAGGTAAGAAAACTTTGTGTGATTTACATACGATGCCGTTTATCTGAGTAGAGCTGCTCATTCTTAAAACCGCTGAGACTTCGACAGCGTTGTTTCTCATTTTAACAGCCGCCAAAGCAGAACAGTTAATCTGACATGGAAACATCATGATAGCCTGATATTTAGAACTACAATTGTTGTTATTTATTATGTTGTAAATTTTTTCACGCGGTGTTATTTTCCTGTTTCCCTGTTAACCGCACTAACACATGTCCTTAAATATAATGCCGTGTATTTAAGTTTAGCAAAATCGTCAACGTTGACGCTATTATTTCAAGCAAACTCATGTTTCAAGACACCGCTAATTTTTTTACACTTGGGGAGTGGACGGCTCCCAATGCGGGAGCGCGCACGGATTGCAATGTGCTGTACGCCGCATAGAGGCGTGTTTCTGTCAACTTTTGAGAGGGTCTGAGAAGCCTGCACACATGAAATATCACCTCTGTTATTGTCTTATGTGTTAAAAACTTAAGCTATTTTGATTTAGTGTGTAATGCAAATGTCAGATTTTGAAACAGAAAATGTGTCGTAGTGACAGTGAACAGTGTGCCCTTAGTGTAGACTATTAAAACACTATTAAAACCACTGTCACCAGAAATTAAACATGATTTTGCTTTAGTAACTGTATGCTCATTTTGGTAACTGTGGTAATACAAATCGATCCGCCAAAAGCCATGGCTACTTTTACTATTGAAACCATGGTAACGTTTAAAGTAAGGGTACTGTGTGCGAGTGCGTCCTGTGCTCGTCCCTTTTCCGTACGTTCGCGTTCACGCGCCGTCCGCATGACGCAATTTTCGTCTGTTTCAATAGCGCAGACGCGCAAGTAGGGAGCGATACGGTCGCGGCGCGCACACGGTGCCCTCACCGAGAGTGAGTCATTTGACTAGAGAGCTGTCCATGGCTTTCCAAGCTTTTGACTCACCACGTCACACGTACTGTTGGTAATGTGAATATAAGTGAGTAATAAGTGATTTGAAACGGTTCCGCGCGAAATGTAAATCGCCTCTTAAAGTATTTTACCTTAATGGTAACTTAAGGAAGTTCATCATCTTGCTGTATTATCAACACAAGGAAACACTGTTGTGACAAAATATAACAAAATAGAAGAAAAAATATACAAAAGCAACTAATAACAACTGTTCAATTGTACTAAAACACTAAAGGATAAGACTTAATTAAGGATAGAAATGCAATTGCTGGATGCAGGTATAGCAAAATGTAGTTATCTTAAGATTAAGGGTTGCACTCTGTTTTTCCAATAAACCCTTATTTCTCATTAAAAATAGTTAAAGAATAAACTGTTATACGGTACATTAAATTGCCATGTATGTGATATCTAATGAAACTTACTGTAGATAAACACAAGCTGACAGAATACAGTAATGTCAGGGTCTCTGGAAAGATGTTTGGTTAGTTCTTCAGGTTCCATGTGGTGGTCAGGTGAGCACTCTGATGATGGCAATGTCTTCCACTGCAGATGCAAATGTCTCATACAGTCTTCATGGACAAAGATGTTATAATTTGAATTTTTAAGGTTTAAATGATTTGTTTGAGAACGTGTGGAAGGCTGTTCAAAGAAAATATCTGACTAGTGTTTTGTTTGCTGTAATGGAAAACAGGTGAGTGTCTGTTGCGTTAGTGGAATCAAAGGATGTGATGTTCAGGTGGAATGTTTGGGCATTAAGAGCATTTACCTACAACTGTAAACTTTGTTAAAAGAGCAGACGAGAAACCAATTCAGCGCAAATGTGGACTAATTTCAGTCAGACTCGGACAACATATTTGATATTGTTGAATACACGTCATGCATTTAGAACATCATACACTTTTAATTTTAGGAGGAAAAAAAACGTTTACTTAATGATGTTGAACTTTTTTTGTTGTTTAATATTTTTAGTATGTAAAGTGATATTAGATAATAGACAATCGGTGAGAATATGCCGTAATTTCTCCCCTCACATTCCAGCGGATAAAGCTGAGCGCAAAGCTCATGTGATTGGCTCTCAGTATAAACACGTAATGAATTTTCAGCCAATCACCGTGAGGTGCGCGAATTCCAAGACTGCTGCGGACATCACGTGACAGACAGAATATAACCGAGCGCTGCGTGTAGCACAGACCACTTTAAACTGAAGCTTCATACGACACGTTAAACGCAATTCATCAGCGGTCCAGACAGAATCTGATTCATTACATCGGACAGAACGGCATTCCCAGGATATCGAGATGTCAGCACTGAGCGTGTTAATATTGTTATGCATACCTTTCTTCCTCTTGATTGAAGGTGTGTTTGGCTGGCAGGATAGAAAAACGAATGCCTTTCGTTGTAGTGTAGCTGTTACAATGTCGCCCTCTAGGGGTTGAGGCAGGAAATAACAACAAAGCGTATTACACGAAGTTCCCCAGTGAGCCTTAATTTTGACCATTCTGTCACTGCATAAATAATGCACACGCTTGTGTTTTCTCTTTTTTTTGACTTTTTATTGGTCAAGTTAAAAAATAACAGCACCATCAATAACTTGCAATAACAAAAAATAAGCACTGTTCTCATTACTGACCAGGTTTAAGGCTGACATGCTTTTGACAACCTTTTTTTTTAAAACTCATGAAGAACAAACACACATAATGCTCTTAAACAACAAAGACAAACAGATTTTCATGCATTTATTATTAATATGTTCACTGCTGGACGGATGTTGTCTGTTCTCTCCTCTTCAGCTCTCTGATGTATCTGAAGTGATCGACTAATACTGCAACAGTAGCCACACCCATCAGAGCAGAAATAACCAATCGAATGACAGCTTCAGTAAAACCAGTGCACTGGATAGGGCCTGAAAATAAGAGAATATGGTCAGACAGATTTACAGTTTTCTCTCAAAGTCTTTGGCAATTTCATGACCTTATTTGACATTAATGTGCCAGTTTTAACACACCTGAAGTTTTAACACACCTGAACACGTCTGACAGACATCATTCATGTTGAGATGTTGAGTTTGGTTTGAGATGGTATTGTTCACCACACAGCTGTATGTGTTTGTATCCTGATATTCCACCTCCAGAGGTAGAGAGAGTCTGATGTTGAGATCAGACACACTGATGCTGGACAATAAACTCTTTCCTTTGTACCAGGAGAGACTCACATGTGTCACATTCATCACTGAACACAACAACACACATTTTGACACTGAAGATCTTTCTGATGATGAAGAACATTGAGAAGAGTTTCTGATGATGACAGGAACAGGCAGATGAGCTGGAAAAAAAAGGGAATACAGACACATCGATTGGTTGACTGGTTGTGTAACATTTATGAGCAAACACCATATTTAGATATATATATTATACTAAAAGAATAACAAACCAAGCTGACTGATAAGAATAATAAAAAATATAGCTGCAAGCAGTAGGTATGAGTTCGAGCTGACCCAAGACACAAAGAGAAATATTTGTGCACATCTTTGAAGAGTTTAGACAAGGCTAACTATACATATGTGACCCGTGCTTAATGAGTCGGAATGCACACAGTTTAATTTTGAGATAAAGGCAAAAGTGAAAAAAATCTCGATTTTGGTCTATTTTAAGGTTTTTATAAAAGTAAGTACACTAAGCCCTCGTCTAGTGATCCAAATGCTCCAAATGGTAATTAAACATCACAAATGATCTTTATTTGTCAAATCTTTCACACAAGGGATGAGTCACCATCAGAAGCAAAGCACTTGCGCATCTGATGTTTTGGTTTTGGTTTTAAAAGGAACCTGAAGGAAAACGAAAATATCGTGCAGGAGTTTGAAAAGTATGTTGTTTTCATGAACATAAAAATACAAGCATAAATATAATTCAACTTAAAACTGTAGGTGGCGCTAGAGGGTTTGAAATAGAGAATCTGCTATTGTAACAGTCCAGATTGTCTTTTATCTTTGTGCCATTTCATAACCTTTGTATGTCATGTTCAATTAACTATGATTACATTATGATAACATTGAAACACCTTACAGTATAAAACCTTCAGCGGAGTGGTTGCATTAATAAATAATTATTAGGAAAAATGTACTCACCATTGACGGAAACTGTAAATGTCTTGTACAGGGTTCCGGTACTTCTGATAATGGTTAGTTTGTAAACTCCAGAGTCTGTGATGCTGATGTTTGTGATGGTCAGAGATCCAGTTTCACTGTCCAGCTTCAGTCTGTCTCTGAATCTCTCAATATGATCATATATTGGGGGGTTACGTTGATAGATTTCGGCAATGCGAGCATTTTTAGGTCCAAACCTCCACAGTATTTGGTCATCTGTCAGTGTTTCATTAACATCAGTGGACAGTGTGACAGAATCTCCCTCCGACACTGACTTCACATCATCTGCACCAACACCTGAAACATTTATACACACATGAAGCTTTACAGCAGTGAAAGTTTGTCAGTGTACATAGAGGAAGTGTCTGAGATCAGGAAATGGTGTCAGTTGATAGTTTTCACTTTGCTAATTTGTGGCATTTTATAAATAATGCTAACAATTATCATGATTCTTAACAAATCTTTTCATTGGTGGTAGTTTAAATGATTATAAAAATCTTACCCCACATCAAGATGAAAATCAAGATGAAACGACACACGGACATCTCTGACAGACCAACAGGTTGAGTTGTGGTGAGTTTAGTGGCTTCAGCAGAACAGATTCTGACAGTAAATGTGGGCGTATTTTTCTCCTTTTGTTCCATTGTGAGACGGGGCTCGTACAGTCCACTGTGTGTTATTTCAACAAACTTTGACAGACTAAAAAAGTTTAGAAAGCGTGCCTGATCATGTTTTAATGTTTTATTTAGAGTGCAAAACAAAATTTAAACACCCCTCTATTGCAGCATTTCTCCAAGATATTTATACATATATATATATTATATACAATATATAACAGGGTTTTTCCTGGCTCAAAATGAGGCGGAGGTGGTGCCATCCTGATCTTGTACACACACACGTAGGCCTACCGTACCTTTAAGTGGCTTAACCAAAGTGACTGAGTTTGACATTAAAAGTTCTAACAAAATTAGATAAAAATGACAATTATTAAATTATATAAAACATTACTTTTATTCAACCAAACAGAGATGATTCAGCCCACAATAGCCAACTGAATTAACCAGTCTTACTAAATGAGCAAAGCTCATTCACATCTTTCATTCTCTGTGGTTCACTTTAAATGATTCAAGGATCTCTTATATTCGCTAGTGACTGAAAAGTTCAATAGTTTATATGAATCGGTTCAAATGAGTCATTCGTGTGCGAGTCGTTCTGAACGCAATGTGCGTTCATACTGGCGAACTCGCTGTGTACAGTATACGCTGATTCAACGATCCAACTGCACAGCTAAAGACATTGCAATGATGTATGTCATGTTAATTTAATAAATTTCAAGAAATTAAACGTACTTGGATGCAAAACAAACAGCCGTGAAACACAGCTCTTGTTCTGCATCTCTTTTTAGCGCCTCCACTGTGGCGTAATGTCGCAACTGCAGTTACAAATGACAGTCTTAAATGTACGCAGCATTACTTGTGAAGACTCGCAACATAATTTTGGCGAGAGCCTGAGGCGGCACGACATTTGACGGAGGCGGCCGCCTCCAATTTCTCTATGCAGGAAAAACCCTGTATAAATGTAAGAGTTATATAATGTTTTGCACTGTTGTAAGCTGTTTATGGAGTTGAGTTGTTGGTGTGCATGTGAGGAAAATGCATCACCATCATTGTGGTTAGTGTTCTCACCTGCATTCTGTCCACAACAGACACTATGTTTCATTAAACATACAACAGTTTTCTTATTCCTCTACATTGCAACACTTAAAAGTATATAATAATAAAATATTTTTTATCAGTAATTCCTGTATTAGAAATACAGATTGTCCTTTTCAAGTTTAAGCTTTATTTACTGTCATGTTACTGTATTAAAATCTCACTTAATTTTAGAAAGATTTCTAATTTGATTTTCTTAAACAAGTTCAGTTGTGTAGTGGACAAAACTATTTTCACTTGACAGTCTGTCACCACTTCTGTCTGGTTGGTAAGAGAGCTCTGGTTCAGTAATGTGGGTGGTGCTGAATGTGACATTCATGTGTTATATTCTTTTGCTGAGGACTTTTTGCTTTGATCATGTCAAGGTGTGAAGTTTGTTCATTCTTATATTATAACAATTTTTTTTAAATGAAACCAGTACAAGAGGAACTTGCATATTCGGGCAGAGTACTGTAAAACTAACATGGGCGCTTTGTTTGGAAAAACTGTTTTTGCTGAACTCAGGAGTCGTATCATGCATCTCTTGGCTATTGAGAATGCACCTGCATATTAACGTTGGAAAACATTTTCTAATTGTGTTTCAGGTGTGTTTGCTCCTGATGCAGATGAAGAGAAGACCATCACAGTGATGGAGGGAGATTCTGTCACTCTACGCACCAATCTAACTCAAATACAAAAAGATGATCAGATACTGTGGATGCTAAAAATGAACAACAAGAACATTTGTGTAGCTGAAGTATATATGCGTTACAATAAAAGCCGTATATACGACGATATTGATAATGGAAGGTTCAGAGGCAGACTGAAGATGGACAATCAGACAGGATCTCTCACCATCACACACATGAGAATCACAGACTCTGGACTTTATCAACTAAACATCATCAACAGCGGTGGAACCTTATACGCAAGATTCCGTGTAATTGTCTGTAAGTACAGTGAATACCTTTTGCCATGTCTTAACATTCACATACTTAACAAGATATGTTTTTCCACCTCAGAACATAGAGATTGATGTCATTATGTATAGTTATAAGCAGGAGATTGGAATGATAAGCTTTTTACACTGATGGCCTTTTAAACATAAGTGAATGTTCAAGTAATTTGTGAATGTTCATGCAACATATAAATTGTATCTAAAACATTAATACTTCACTTTCTTTTTCATGTTTTCCAGCTCGTCTGCCTGTTCCTGTCATCGGCAGAAACGCCTCACAAAATGCATCATCAGAGAGCTCAGAAAGTGTGTTGTTGTAACCATGTGACCATAAACTGTATTAGATTTGCATTTACTTACACAAATCTTCTTGCTCCATGACGTGTAGGTGGGCCTGTCAGGATTGGTATAACCACTATTGCAGTGATCATCATTGTAGTAGCAGCGGTGGTCTTCATTCTCGCAGCATTCGCTGTCATTACCTTTAAGTGCGATAACCAAGCAAGACAGGAGGGTGAGTGTTACAGTGTAATGACAATCCTGCTCTTGACACTTACAAGAGTTTTCTTCTTTAAACTCCTGTTAAGACACTAGAAGTATCCTTAAAAGAACTTGATTCACTTAAAAAACTAACTGTAAACTCTTTTGACTTTTATTGATCGTTTTATCACAACTTTTTATTTTACAGTTGAGGAAACAGAGATGAAACCTATGAACAACAATAATAAGGTAAGCCACTGTATTTATGTGTTCAGGTGAAATGAATGGCAAGGAAACACAAGCTGCACAATACAGATAGTATATTAAAAAAGTGATGATTTTTTTAAATATACAGCCAAATGAGGTAAACGATCCATTTATTTATCTGCATCTTTAAATGATGCTTTTTATTAACTTATTTGCATTACCAGTTACTTTCCTGTTCCTCTTTGTGACTGGTTTCGTGTTTTCTTACAGGCACATGATGGCGATGGGGTTTCTGCGCCTTCAAACGGAGTTTCACATGAGTGCAGTGTTCCTGTAGCTGGTAGAGCGATGCGCTAGCAACCTTAAGGTCCAGAAAACATGCATGTTGATAAATGACATGTTTAGGCTAAATACACTTTAAGCCTATACACCAGTGCCCTCCATAATGTCTGGGATTAAGATTTTGTTTTAGCTATATATGATGTCCCTGGATCAGACACCCACCAGACAGAAGTGGACCAGTTGGATCACAGCTTTAGTGAAACTGAAACACCAGACGGATCTGAGGACTTAAAAAAGTGTTATAACTGGTGTTTTATGACATAGATTAAAACGAGAAATTATTTGGGGGTTTTGTTAAGCACAGAGCTTATTAGAGGCGATTTACAAAAAAACCCATAGACTTTGGAGCGATGGAACCCGGAAGTCCGGGTTCCAAATGGTTTGCATACAAAAATGTGTCAATTTTATGAACTTTTGTAATTTTTTTATTATATTTTATAAAATGTTTTTTTTTTGTTGTTAATGTATTTTAAAAATGGACTTGACACGTGTGCTTTAAGTTGTAAGAGTCCCCCTCCATTCATGAAGGGCTCAAATGTACTGTAACTACAGGATGACTCGTAATCATATACACTTGTTACAAATGTTGTTAAATTATGATAATGTTGTTTACACTTTAAAAACGATTGTTGCCTTATATGAAGTTAAAAAGAGAAGGGTGAAGTGTTTTCAAGAACCTTAAGTTGTTGGGGTCTCTGGCTATTTACAGTAAGGTTTGTGTTAAAGTTGTGTAGTCTGTTGTATGCATTGGAGGCCTACACACGCTTGACCAGCACAGTTCTATAGATACTTACTGTAAGCACAACCTTTCTTTATTATGAGTTTTGAAGTCGAGGAATAATTTAAGGGAAGAGTTAATCAATACAATTTTGTATGTAAAATTGTAGAATTTACATGTATATAGTTAAATATATTACAGCAGTTGGCAGC
Source organism: Triplophysa rosa (assembly GCF_024868665.1). Classification (NCBI taxonomy): domain Eukaryota; kingdom Metazoa; phylum Chordata; class Actinopteri; order Cypriniformes; family Nemacheilidae; genus Triplophysa; species Triplophysa rosa. The sequence continues at coordinate 14,129,235 of NC_079914.1, forward strand.
AAAAAAAACCACATACATTTTGTTACTGTACCAACAACATCCATTTATTTCACCCATTCTCAATTTATTCATTTATGTTTAGTCATTTCATTTAGATTTTTGTTTTTTTCTTATGTTAAAGCTCTTTAAACAAAGTCAAGATAACATGATGTTAAAGTCACACTTTCTATGTGCAATTTGTCCAGTAGGTGGCCTCATTACTCTACAGTCTCGATATAAAATGCACTTAAAGGAATAGCTCACCCCAAAAGGAAAATCCCTACTTTCTCCTGCAGAACACAAAAGATGATATTTCGAAGAATGTCGGTATTTTGAAAACCCTACCCACTGAGTTCTACTGTATGGACACAAACCCATAACAAGTCAATTTGAGTTTTCTGTAACCTGTTAATCTTGACTTTCACTGTGTTGTGAGTTGACCATGGTTCTGTCTGTCCATATGCTCATATGATGCCTATTTGACAAAAAGTATTTATTAGACAAAGTAATAGAAAGCAGAAACATGTTTAATTGCTTAGAGAGCAAAACTGTCATTCTCTGAATCTCTCTGTGATAATGAGCTAACAGGAAGTAGATGAAAAGGAAGTCTATATTATCATGAATGTGTGTGATGTTTATTCATTGACCTGTGACGGATCTCTCGTGTGAAGTCTGTAGATGACCTCTGTGTATTCTGACACGTTCTTCTCATCTCTCAGCGTTTCATCTGAAAGCACATGTGTGTTACAATTGTTTAATTGTGTGTTTATTAAACACTGCTGGATGACACTTACTCTCAAATCCTCCTTTGTATTTGATGCACATATACAACACAGGAAATATCACAAATGTATAATATGACACAATCATAATCACGTAAAGAAAAATAAGAGAAAAAACTCAGTGAAAGACACCTAACCAAAATACTATAAACATCAGATCGGTTCAGTAATAAACAATAATATAATTGTTCACATACCTGAACACGGCTGACAGGCATCATTGAAGTGTCGATGTTGTGTGCGGTTTGTGACGGGACTGACTTCACTTCATCTGCATCAACACCAAACACACCTGAAACACATTTTTAAGAAGAATTAAATATAAACTGATGTGAGCGGTGCACTAAGTTTGGCTCAAATCGTGCCTGTAACTAAACCATAAAGAAACAAGCGCTTTCCTACCTGTCACGCAAACTAAAAACACACAAGTCCACATTTCTTCAGTGTTTTTCTGCATTAGCCGTCTGTAATGAATGAGCACTATGAGAGAGTTTAGTGAGAGATGATGTTGTGGTTATGGTCATATACAGCAGTAGTTTACAGGGAAGTTATCGTTTCATTCTGTGGCACAGTAACACAAACCACAGACAGGGCCGTACACCGAGGAAAAACAAGAAAGATTTGTTAGCACGTATAAAGCAAATCTATTTATTAAAAATATCATTCACAGACAATCATGTTTGGACAAATCAAGACTTTTTACATGTTGAGTTGGTGATTGTAACAGGGCTGCCATACAGTGCAAATCAATCGTATTGAAAACAATAATTTATATTAAAATTGAAGAATCAAACTCAAAATACTTTATTCGCCTCGTTACTCGTTCTCTATATGTGAATGAGATAAAACTGCATTGAAAATGTATTGAAATTGGCTGACAACCGTGTAATATTTTTAAAATAATTCCATATATGATTCCTAAAACTTCTTTAAAAACATCAAAAACAGATATTTATTCTTTAAGAAAATGTAAAAACAGCAAATAAAAAATGTGTATTCTCAAGCACATCAGTCAGATTCTGGGTGTGACGTCTGATCTCTGCTTCTGTTCGGCTCTTCTGGATCTGACCTCATAAACCGCTACAGCGATAGTGGCCATGCCCACCAGAGCAGAGAGGACCAATCGGATCACAGCGCCAGTAAAACTGAAACACTGGATCTTGTCTGAGGGTTAAAAAAGAGCGACACAGAAACACACAAGTGTGAACTTCAACTTTAACTTTCGATAACACAAGTTTCACAAAGAAACTAAAATCAGTTAGTGAAGTAAAGAAACACCTGATTTATCAAAAACACCGAAACTTCACTCATTTATAATGTCATTTGCTAAATATGTTTGTGATATTCACATACCTGAACACGGCTGACAGACATCACTGATGTGTAGATGTTGTGTGTGGTTTGTGAAGTGATTGTTGATGACACATCTGTATGTGTTTGTGTCCTGATATTCCACCTCCAGAGGTAGAGAGAGTCTGATGTTGAGATCAGACACACTGATGCTGGACAATAAACTCTTTCCTTTGTACCAGGAGAGACTCACATGTGTCACATTCATCACTGAACACAACAACACACATCTTGACACTGAAGAACATTGTGAACAGTCTCTGATGATGACAGGAACAGGCAGACGAGCTGGAAAACATGATCATAAAAAATGATACCACAAGTATCAAAATACCACAAGAATAATTGTCCACTTGACAAGACGGGCAAGACAGGAACAGGGAACTTGGCGCAGGGGGATAAACTCCACATGAGCTTACACAAAACTCTGCACACATTGCAAAACGGACCGCACGGGACAGAGAACACAAAGGCCTTAAGTAGGGAAAACTAATGAGGGAATAATGACACTTGGCAGGTGAGGGGAATGAACGCTTAGGGCAAGACTGGGAAACCAGCACTGGGCAGGTGAGGGGAATGAAACACTAAGGGCGAGATTATGGAAAACAAGGGGGCGGGGCCAAGACACGCGACAGGAGAGCACATGGAGCAAAGTGACAACAAAGGCCACGTGCTTCCACACAAAACACAACAAGCACAAAAGACGCGGTACTGTCACGATCCTGTCCACAGAACTAGAAAACTCCTGACAAGGGCAGGATCATGACAGCCTCGGGGGCTTCTTCCGAGCAGGACAAGGGTGGGTATTCAGTCTGCTGTGAAGAGTGACAAACGCTGCTTATCGTAAACAACCATCTTTAATAATAGTGAAAATGGTTTTGGTGAATTTTTTTCTAGGCATCACAGGAGTGGGCTTCCAGGGTCAGTTTGGCTCAGAAGGTGAAGAGGAGGAAGAGGCCCTCTCACCTGAGGCCTGCTATGAATGCAAGACCCCTCAATTATTTCGACTTGGCGTGTTAGCGTGTCGTACACATCTCTTACCTATGCATGCTGTCTCGTGCTGCGTGAAGCCTGCGGGACATTTAGACCTACAGGTGAAGCCACCGATGGTGTTGACGCACAAGAACTGACACTTGTGCTGTTTGGTCGAGCACTCGTCCAGATCTGGTTGAAAAGAGCTCTTTCAAATTAGCAAACGCAGGAACCAAACATCGCAGTATAGAGCAAATTTAAGAACGCAACAGCAGATTTAACCTTTGCAGGTCTTTCCGTCAGGCTGAAGGATGTATCCCCTGGGACAGGAGCACAGGTAGCTGCCTTCTGTGTTCTTACACAGGAAGTTACACGGTTTGGGCGACTGAGAGCACTCGTCCATGTCTAAACACCAAACATCGATGAGAAGGACAAATTTCGGAATGAGGTATCGCAACTTTTGTTGACTTTGACAAAAGTAGCTTCAGAGTCATAAGAGTTGAATCAGGACAACGTACCAACACAAGAAGTGCCAGTAAAGTCGTTGGTGTAACCCACATTACAGTGACAGCGGAACGAACCGATGCTGTTGATACACTGGCCGTTCTTACACAGGTTGGGAATGACCTCACATTCATTGATATCTGCAATACACGTTATAAAAGAATTGTAAATGAATAAAAATATTCAAGTCAACAAAATAAATGTTTCAATTCAAAACATTAAGACAAACACCCTAAATGAGCGCACACACCTCTGCCGTCTGTGGTGTATCCGGGGCCGAGCGGGCACATTTTCTTATACTGTACGGTGCCCGGCAGAGGACACAACTCGCACATCGAGCCCCAGCCGCGACTTCCATGACAACAACACTCCGACTTGGTGACGGCCTTGCGGTTGGTGGAGGATCGCTGGCACATCGTCTGCAGAACCTCCATGAAACAGAAGCCCTTCCTGTTATCTGTAAACCATCAACAACAGCAACGTTATCAAGCAATGTACCGCAAATGACGGGCGTCATCCTGCTGGCGCTTGATTTTATTCTAAGGCTGAATTTTGTTTACTTCTTTAAAATGCAGCTGTTGTGATGCGAGTTAAGCAGTTCGTCCGTATCTGTGACTAGAAAATGTACATTTACGCATATGACCAAGAACGAGGCTTTTTAACTGTACACCTACACCTGAAGTAAACCTACAACCTTTCAGTTATTGTCAGATATAAATAATTTTTAAGGAACACCAGAATTTAAAAAAATTAAATGATCAAAAAAAGATCAATGAAAACATCCATTTTCCTGTCAGAAGGACTGTTACCATAATCATAAACTCACCATAGACAGTAACATTGAAGTTTCTGTACGAAAGCATTTCAAAATGGTGGATCTGTAGTTTATAAAGTCCAGAGTCTATAAATCTGATGTTTGTGATGGTGAGAGATCCAGTCTGACTGTCCAGCTTCAGTCTGACTCCAAATGTCTTATTACTGTCAAACATAGAGATGTTTTGCTTGTACATTTGAGCTATAAGAGGCTCTTGAGGTCCAAACATCCACAGTATCTAATCTTGTGTCTGTATGTAAGTAAGATGAGTGTGAAGAGTGACAGAATCTCCCTCCATCACTGACACTGACTTCACTTCATCTACATCAACACCAAACACACCTGAAACACAATATAAGATAGAAAACAAATCTATTAGATATGAGCGACACACTGAGTTTGTCTCAAACCAATTTAAAATGGTATAAATAAACAAACCCTTACCCGACACACAAACTAAAAGCCAGAAACGCCACATTTGTTCTCTGAGTTTCTTCTGCACTCGGTGTCTGTAATGCAGAACCACTAAGAGCAAGTTTAACAAGAGCTGATGGTGAGGTTATGTTCACATCATTTGTTTATGAAAGAGGATACTGCAACATCTCATTTCATTCTGTGGCAAAAATGGCACAAGCTACTGAAATGAAATATTGTGAGATTGAAGTCAACGCAGTTCTCACACAAACAGCCGAGACTGTGATTGAAGTTAACAAACGTCGTATTATTGTGCTACTTGTTATTATTCAGTCAAGCAGGACACTTCAAGAAACTCGATTTAATGTCATAGTGGCGAAGAGAGAAATGTATGTTTCTTTCATTTCTCAATCCTTCCAAAGTTCCTCAAATCAGTTCTGCTTTTAAGAAACAATTTCACCAAACAACAGATGCATCATCAAACCAAAGAGGTAGAGAGAGTCTGATGTTGAGATCAGACACACTGATGCTGGACAATAAACTCTTTCCTTTGTACCAGGAGAGACTCACACGTGTCACATTCATCACTGAACACAACAACACACATGTTGACACTGAAGAACTTTCTTTCATTTGGTCAACTTTGATTTCTCCAGTAGTGGGCACTTGTGCAATGTAAGCAATGTCGTACATCCGAGTGAGCAAGACGGAGGGAAGTTAATGAGGTAAACGCATAAAAAGTGCACTCAAAGGGCTAGTTCACATAAAAATTCTGTCATCATTTACTTACCGTCCCTCAAGTTGTTTCAAACCGGCAACATTTCTTTGTTCTGTTGAACACAAAGGAAGATATTTGCAAGAATGTTAGAAATGTAACAGTTCTGGGACATCATCCACTACCATGTTATACAATTATTATTGTGGGTTTTTTTGTTTCGTTGAACAGAAAGTGAGATATTTTGAAGAATTTAGTCAACCAAACAGTTCCAGGGCACCTGTGTCATGATTCTGCCTCATCATGTCATGTCTTTCTTGATCTAGTGGCAGGATCATGACAGAGCCTCATGTTTTGTGTGGAGAGAGACATGTTATGGTTGGTTCTGACATAACATGCGCTCTCTCTGGTCTCGTCTATGTCCCCGCCCCCTCGTTTCCTCATTGATTGTTAATGAGGAAACGAGGGGGCGGGGACATAAACGAGACCAGAGAGAGCGCATGTTATGTCAGAACCAACAATAACATGTCTCTCTCCACATTTACACGCATATAGGGACAAACACAACAAATGCTTTAATCCAGTTCAGTATTTTATTATAGCTATCTGTATTACAAATGAAAACAATACTACAGTTTAAAAAATATTTAGCCAAGCTCTAGTTTAACAGTAATTATATTTCATGTTACAATATTCATATTTATGGAAGGTTTAATCTCATCTTCCAATGTGTTGTGTGCTGATCATATGCTCATTTCATACCTATTAGACAGAAACAAAAGATTAATTTTTGACAAACTTCTGTTACACTGTAAAAATAATTGTTGGTTCACCTTAAAAAAAAACAGTAAGTTACCTGGTTGCCTTAAATTTTTGAGTTAATTCAACTTAAAAATACAACACAACGAGGTAGCATGAAATTGATTGCGTTAGAACATTTTTAAGTTAAAATAACTCAAAATTTTAAGGTAATCAGGTAACTTATTATTTTTAAGTTGAAGTTTTTTAAGTTTACAGGAAAGTTACTTTGACGTCTCGTTTCATTCTGTGGCACAGTAACACAAACCACAGACAGGGCCGTACACCGAGGAAAAACAAGTAAGATTTGTTAGCATGTATAAAGCAAATCTATTTATTAAAAATATCATTCACAGACAATCATGTTTGGACAAATCAAGACTTTTTACATGTTGAGTTGGTGATTGTAACAGGGCTGCCATACAGTGCAAATCAATCGTATTGAAAACAATAATTTATATTAAAATTGAAGAATCAAACTCAAAATACTTTATTCGCCTCGTTACTCGTTCTCTATATGTGAATGAGATAAAACTGCATTGAAAATGTATTGAAATTGGCTGACAACCGTGTAATATTTTTAAAATAATTCCATATATGATTCCTAAAACTTCTTTAAAAACATCAAAAACAGATATTTATTCTTTAAGAAAATGTAAAAACAGCAAATAAAAAATGTATATTCTCAAGCACATCAGTCAGATTCTGGGTGTGACGTCTGATCTCTGCTTCTGTTCGGCTCTTCTGGATCTGACCTCATAAACCGCTACAGCGATAGTGGCCACGCCCACCAGAGCAGAGAGGACCAATCGGATCACAGCGCCAGTAAAACTGAAACACTGGATCTTGTCTGAGGGTTAAAAAAGAGCGACACAGAAACACACAAGTGTGAACTTCAACTTTAACTTTCGATAACACAAGTTTCACAAAGAAACTAAAATCAGTTAGTGAAGTAAAGAAACACCTGATTTATCAAAAACACCGAAACTTCACTCATTTATAATGTCATTTGCTAAATATGTTTGTGATATTCACATACCTGAACACGGCTGACAGACATCACTGATGTTGAGATGTTGTGTGTGGTTTGTGATGGGATTGTTGATGACACATCTGTATGTGTTTGTATCCTGATATTCCACCTCCAGAGGTAGAGAGAGTCTGATGTTGAGATCAGACACACTGATGCTGGACAATAAACTCTTTCCTTTGTACCAGGAGAGACTCACATGTGTCACATTCATCACTGAACACAACAACACACATTTTGACACTGAAGATCTTTCTGATGATGAAGAACATTGAGAAGAGTTTCTGATGATGACAGGAACAGGCAGACGAGCTGAAAACATGATAGTAAAAATGACAGAGTATAACTTCTCACTATGAACTATAAAACAGGAAGATATTGTATTTGTGAACTTTCTCAAATAAAAATCATTTGTAAGGAACACCAGAACAAAAAAAAGTTTAAATGAAAACATACTTACACCTGCCAGGAGGACTGTTTAAGTGATATTAAACTCACCATAGACAGTAACATTGAATCTCTTGTATGAAATTCCTCTGTCACTGATGATATGTAGTATATAAAGTCCAGAGTCTGTGATTCTGATGTTTGTGATGGTGAGAGATCCAGTCTGACTGTCCAGCTTCAGTCTGTCTCCAAATATCTCAATACCGCCCTCTATATCAATGTTTTGCTTATATATTTCAGCGATACGAGTCTCTTGAGGTCCAAACTTCCACAGTATGTGATCACGTCTCTGTATGTGAGTAAGATGAGTGTGTAGAGTGACAGAATCTCCCTCCATCACTGACTTCACTTCATCTGCATCAACACCAAACACACCTGAAACACAGTAAGATATAAAACATATCCATTAGATGTGAGCGACACACTGAGTTTGGCTCAAAACAATCCAAAAACACATTCACGAACGAGCACTTTCTTACCCATCACACCAACTAACAGCAACAAACGCCACATTTTTTCACTGTATTGTTCTACATTCAGTTTCTGTAATGCAGAACCACTAAGAGGAAGTTTAATGACAGCTGATCATGAGGTTATATTTATTTATTACGCAGCTCGTTGGAATGCTTGATTCTGATTGGCCAGTCGCGACATTTGCAGGTTCGTTATTCCCAGATAACAACCCCTCAAAACTAATAACACACGGTAACCCGGACGCAACAAATCATATTGACAGGTTTTTTTTGACAAATTAAACATAAATATGTCTTTTAATAACATACATGACATTATATTTACAAATGATTCAACCAAATTGAAAATTCGTGACGTTTGAACGCCGTTTCTTACCTTAAAACCGAAAGTAAACGGCTTTTCCTCGCGGAAGGTCTGCATTCCATAAAAATGAGCTAATAAAATATTTCCATTTCACGTCCAGTTTTTTTCTCATGTGGCAATTAGCCGTGTAATAAGTGGGATAATGTACAAGCAGCCGGCTGTTATCGCGAAATAAACCTTCAACAAGACCTGATCACACTGTCGGGGCTTATTTCTATAACAACCGGCTGCTTGAACAATCCCTTACATAATCCACTAGGTCACAGAAAGTACTTAAGGTAGGTAGACAGAAGGTACTTAAACATCTCACTTCCTTCTGTGAGATTGTAACAGCGGTACCATGACGTTAACAAACATGCTATTATTGTGCAACTTGTTATTATTCCAATACAGTCTCAAGGAAATTCGTGACAGTCACGGATGTAGAATCTATTCATTCGTGTTCATGGACACGAATTTCCCCGTTTTCTAGTGTCACTCAGCACGAATTTCAATGTATTTTAAAGGAGTCATATGACGCAATTTCGTGTTTTCCTGTATCTTTGGTGCGTTACAAGTTGTTCATGCATACATTAGACACATCAAATTGCAAAAATGTAAGTGTCAAACCAAAAGAGATGTTTTATTTAAAAGTGGAGGCTCATCCAAACCTGCCTAAAACGCCTTGTTTAAACACGCCCCACACATTTCTACGTCAGTTGGTGAGAAGCATTGACGAACACGGCCCAAAATGTATACGCAAGGTGGCTCATTCGTGTAAATTCCTACGTACGTTTTATTATGATTTCACTTCGCCCCTGTGACGTTAGGTTCAGGGGCGGGGTTAGGTTGGACCTTTATCGTTGCTTAGCCACCTCGTAAAATGCGTTCGTTTTAGCCAAATTAGCCTTTGCGCAAGTGATTTTAGGATGCTTTCACACATAAGGGTTTGTTTCGGAACCTGCTGCGTTTTCTCTCTTGGTTCAGTTCGTTTGGGCATATGTGAACAAGGCAATTGCGCTTGGATCCGCCCCAAAACAATCGCTCAGAGACTGCCTGAACAGGCTAAACATATAAATGTATAGACACATGGTGTGTATATCGAAAGATCAAAAGCTACGCCATTGTTGTTGTTTTGATCGTGCGCCCTCTAGCAGCGTTTTTTTTACAAATTGTAGCTTTAACCAAAGTAACAACTCACAACATGGCACTTTAAAATACAGTGGTGCTGAATGGTTGACATCTTCATACAACACAGAGTTATTATTTTAATTTACTCACACGTGCACGCACACACATGTGCACAATGACACTCATCTCGTGCACCAGCAAGCAAAATAAACAACATTCACATAGCTCAGATATAGAACAACACAGGACATATCATAAATATATAATATGAGACAATTATCATCTCGTCACGAAAAGAAGGCACTCCTGTGGAGAAAAAAGAACTCTATTCACTCAAAGAAACCCAACCAAAATATACCAAGTTTTGTTGCATTTACTACAATAAATAACAGATCAGTAAATTCAGTTCAGTAATAAACAATAATATAATTGTTCACATACCTGAACACGGCTGACAGGCATCATTGAAATGTCGATGTTGTGTGCGGTTTGTGACGGGACTGACTTCACTTCATCTGCATCAACACCAAACACACCTGAAACACATTTTTAAGAAGAATTAAATATAAACTGATGTGAGCGGTGCACTAAGTTTGGCTCAAATCGTGCCTGTAACTAAACCATAAAGAAACAAGCGCTTTCCTACCTGTCACGCAAACTAAAAACACACAAGTCCACATTTCTTCACAGTGTTTTTCTGCATTAGCCGTCTGTAATGAATGAGCACTATGAGAGAGTTTAGTGAGAGATGATGTTGTGGTTATGGTCATATACAGCAGTAGTTTACAGGGAAGTTATCGTTTCATTCTGTGGCACAGTAACACAAACCACAGACAGGGCCGTACACCGAGGAAAAACAAGTAAGATTTGTTAGCACGTATAAAGCAAATCTATTTATTAAAAATATCATTCACAGACAATCATGTTTGGACAAATCAAGACTTTTTACATGTTGAGTTGGTGATTGTAACAGTGCTGCCATACAGTGCAAATCAATCGTATTGAAAACAATAATTTATATTAAAATTGAAGAATCAAACTCAAAATACTTTATTCGCCTCGTTACTCGTTCTCTATATGTGAATGAGATAAAACTGCATTGAAAATGTATTGAAATTGGCTGACAACCGTGTAATATTTTTAAAATAATTCCATATATGATTCCTAAAACTTCTTTAAAAACATCAAAAACAGATATTTATTCTTTAAGAAAATGTAAAAACAGCAAATAAAAAATGTATATTCTCAAGCACATCAGTCAGATTCTGGGTGTGACGTCTGATCTCTGCTTCTGTTCGGCTCTTCTGGATCTGACCTCATAAACCGCTACAGCGATAGTGGCCACGCCCACCAGAGCAGAGAGGACCAATCGGATCACAGCGCCAGTAAAACTGAAACACTGGATCTTGTCTGAGGGTTAAAAAAGAGCGACACAGAAACACACAAGTGTGAACTTCAATAGACGCTGCAGCTGCATTCACAAAGAAACTAAAATGTCAGTCTTACCATTTGGGGGCCATATGGGGGCTGCGCGTTGTGTATTGGTCTTTATGTCTTTAAAGTTTGACAACGTTTTATGTTACAAATAAAACAGATTTCATTATTATGACTTCTACATTGTTTCCCTATATAGGTAATTTGTTCGTGCTTATTTTGTAGCTTATTTGAAAAGTTTACACCACTAAACACAACTTGGATGCATCGTTGTGACGGGCTGTTAAACGGTACCTGTTCCCGCTAGAAGGTGCCACTATTGTCAACAAATGTAAAAAATCAATAACATTTATGAAATAATACTCACAATTGACAGTGACATTAAAACTCTCGTGTGACGTTCCTCTGTCACTGATGATGTGTAGTTTATAAAGTCCAGAGTCTGTGATTGTGATGTTTGTGATGGTGAGAGATCCAGTCTGACTGTCCAGCTTCAGTCTATCTCCAAATATCAAATTACTGTCAAACATATCAATGCTTTGCTTGTACATTTTAGCTATAAGAGGCTCTTGAGGTCCAAACATCCACAGTATGCGATCACTTCTCTGTATGTGAGTGAGATGAGTGTGTAGAGTGACAGAATCTCCCTCCATCACTGACTTCACTTCAACTGAAACAACACCAAACACACCTGCAGAACAAATAGTAAAAATACGTTAACTTAAACCAGCGGTTTAGCTCAATGAATGCCTGTAACTAAAACATTAAGAAGAAAGAAAAACTCTTACCTGTCACATACACTAAAAACACACAAGTCCACATTTATTGCCTGTCGTGCAGAAACACGATGAGAAAGTTCAGTGAGAGGTGATGTGGTTATATTCACTAATAATCAACGGGTTCACATGTGTTATTTTAGCACCTCCTTTCATGGTGTGACAAAATAGCACAAGCCACAGACAGGGCCGTTCGCCCGTTTGAGTTTGCTAAAAGAAATCTATTTCAAAATATTTCAGACAATTCTTTCTGGACAGATGAAGACGGATTACATTTGGAGTCTTTGGAGTTGGTGATTGTAACAATATAATCATTCAGCGCCCATGAATCTTATTGAAAACAACAACATGCACTGTAAGTAAATAAATACAAGAGAATTTAGATTGTAAATCAATTAAAAAAACGTTATTTGGTACATTACTGTATACATGTATTAGATAAAGCTGCTTTAAAAGACGTATTGATATTTGCTGACAATCGTTCACTCTTCTGGATCTGACGTCATAAACCACTACAGTGATAGTGGCCACGCCCACCAGAGCAGAGAGGACCAATCGGGGGACCACGTCTCGTTCACCAGTAAGACAGCATGACAGTACAACAACACGTGACATCACAATATGAATGAATGTAAACAAGTTTTTGTTTGAACATGTTTCCATCGTTGAAGCATGAGCAGGGTGTGTGGAGTCTTGAGGAAGGTACGACGACTTACTGCATATGTATACTGCATTCAGACCGAAGGTTGTCCTGATACTGCAATTAATAATATCGATCGGGTCATATGTAAGACTAATGTTCAACGTGTCGCCGGTTGTGTTGATACATGTTTAACCTTTAAACTGAAAACGTTGAGGGCTTCGATTTTGCAGAAATCTGATCAAGCTGAAAGGTGGTTTAAACTGGTCGCACGACTCGAGCTACTTTCACTTTCATAAATGCCTCGCACAAGAACACTACACGTTTTACAACTGCTGGACAATATGGATTTCTTTCTTGCCTTGTTCTGCTTTATCTCATTCTGTATGAATGGTAAGTAGAAACATTTTTACATAAAATACACAAGTATACACAAACGGTCTGTTCTTAAAGTTGGCTTTAGATTTATTCACTTAGTTTAAGCTTCTTTTCCACGCTGTTTTTTGTCTAAATTCATGTCATAATTTTAGCTTTGTAGATGTAAGGTCATAACCAATTTTAATACATGCAATAATTCACCATCGTGTATATCATTGGCTCTGCACCGTGGCAATTGTTATATCTAACATCGGTGCGATATATCTAATATCGGTGTAGCACTGAACGTTTGTCCAATCTCCGTTTAACTGCGTTATTCTACAAATTGTATTCAAATCACCATCTTGTAAGCAGAGAGAATGCGTTGGGCGTGTCAGGTAAAGCATTTGCAAGGACTTTGCATGTATTGAAATGCCTTCTCCCTCTAAATGGCTTTTATTTTCCAGGAGTGAACCACAGAGAAAACATGAGGACGGTATCAAATACGCGAGACGTCATCATCCTTCACACAGATGATGCTGAAACAGAGCGTGATCACGTATTGTGGATGGTTGGAGCTCAAAACATTCACTCTCCTGAAGGCTATGAACGGATCATTTCTGAGTTTGACAGTTATAGCGGATTAAAAAATATCACAAATCATACTAGACACCATATGGTATGGAGCTTCAGCGACAGTGGCTGTGGCGAACAACCACAAATGCTAAACATCCAATCCAGATCATGTGAGTAGCGTGTATGAAAGACCAACAAACCATGGCAACACCCCCCCTTGAAATTCTGACTTAAAGGTCCAGTGTGTCATTTGTGGAGGATCTATTGACAGAAATGTAAAAGACCTTACATAATGAAGCGTTATGTTTTAATCCTCTTAGAATGAGCTATTTCTATCTACAAACCCGATTCCAAAAAAGTTGGGACACTGTACAAATTGTGAATAAAAACAGAATGCAATGATGTGGAAGTTTCAAATTTCAATATTTTATTCAGAATACAACATAGATGACATATCAAATGTTTAAACTGAGAGAATGTATCATTTTAAGGGAAAAATAAGTTGATTTTAAATTTCATGGCATCAACACATCTCAAAAAAGTTGGGACAAGGCCATGTTTACCACTGTGTGGCATCCCCTCTTCTTTTTATAACAGTCTGCAAACGTCTGGGGACTGAGGAGACAAGTTGCTCAAGTTTAGGAATAGGAATGTTGTCCCATTCTTGTCTAATACAAGCTTCTAGTTGCTCGACTGTCTTAGGTCTTCTTTGTCGCATCTTCCTCTTTATGATGCGCCAAATGTTTTCTATGGGTGAAAGATCTGGACTGCAGGCTGGCCATTTCAGTACCCGGATCCTTCTTCTACGCAGCCATGATGTTGTAATTGATGCAGTATGTGGTCTGGCATTGTCATGTTGGAAAATGCAAGGTCTTCCCTGAAAGAGACGACGTCTGGATGGGAGCATATGTTGTTCTAGAACTAGGATAAACCTTTCAGCATTGATGGTGCCTTTCCAGATGTGTAAGCTGCCCATGCCACACGCACTCATGCAACCCCATACCATCAGAGATGCAGGCTTCTGAACTGAGCGCTGATAACAACTTGGGTTGTCCTTGTCCTCTTTAGTCCGGATGACATGGCGTCCCAGTTTTCCAAAAAGAACTTCAAATTTTGATTCGTCTGACCACAGAACAGTTTTCCACTTTGCCACAGTCCATTTTAAATGAGCCTTGGCCCAGAGAAAACGCCTGCGCTTCTGGATCATGTTTAGATATGGCTTCTTTTTTGACCTATAGTTTTAGCCGGCAACGGAGAATGGCACGGTGGATTGTGTTCACCGACAATGTTTTCTGGAAGTATTCCTGAGCCCATGTTGTGATATCCATTACAGTAGCATTCCTGTATGTGATGCAGTGCCGTCTAAGGGCCCGAAGATCACGGGCATCCAGTATGGTTTTCCGGCCTTGACCCTTACGCACAGAGATTGTTCCAGATTCTCTGAATCTTTGGATGATATTATGCACTGTAGATGATGATAACTTCAAACTCTTTGCAATTTGTCTCTGAGAAACTCCTTTCTGATATTGCTCCACTATTTTTCGCCGCAGCATTGGGGGAATTGGTGATCCTCTGCCCATCTTGACTTCTGAGAGACACTGCCACTCTGAGAGGCTCTTTTTATACCCAATCATGTTGCCAATTGACCTAATAAGTTGCAAATTGGTCCTCCAGCTGTTCCTTATATGTACATTTAACTTTTCCGGCCTCTTATTGCTACCTGTCCCAACTTTTTTGGAATGTGTAGCTATCATGAAATCCAAAATGAGCCAATATTTGGCATGACATTTCAAAATGTCTAACTTTCAACATTTGATATGTTATCTATATTCTAATGTGAATAAAATATAAGTTTATGAGATTCGTAAATTATTGCATTCCTTTTTTATTCACAATTTGTACAGTGTCCCAACTTTTTTGGAATCGGGTTTGTACATACACCTGCATTTTTTTACATTAGCCCTAAATGGACAAACTGCTCTACAGAGTGTGTTTCATACGTTATCTCCTTCAGCAAAGAAGCCAAAACGTGACGACATCTTAGTCCTGTTGGCCACTGTAGCGCTTCGAAAGGGAGGGGTGGAGTGAGCCGTTGGTTGCACTTCGCAACCTCGCCGCTAGATGACGCTAAAAATCAGAAATACTTTTTAAACTAGCCCCACAGGACTTTGTAAACCTGAACACAACGCGTAACATGATTTGCTGTCGCTTACGGATTAAAGTTTAGCATTAAACTGGGTGTTTGTTCCAGCATGTCACCAAAGTACAAAAGCTGATAAGGATATTACGGTGATGGAGGGGGAAGCTGTCACTTTACTCACTGATGTTGCTGAACTACAGGAAAATGCCGTAATACTGTGGTTGTATCACGATCACGATATAGAAATTGCTCAAGTCACTAAACAGAATCTGACTATACTGGATACAAAACTTAAACCCAGACTGGATTTAAGTCACACTGGATCTCTCACCATTAAAAACACGAGAACTACAGACTCTGGGGATTATCAGTGTACTACCTACAAAGGAGAAGATGCCGTAAAGAAGTGTTTTCATGTTACGGTCTATGGTAAGCGCAATCTGTTCATATTCTTCATTGTACCGCTATAACCATGCTGTGCAGGACAAACAAAACAAAAATAACTCCAGTTCCATTATCCATTAATTGTATCCCGTGTATTTGATTGTTTACATGTTTAATTTAGTAACCAGACCACAATAAAGTTGTTGAACCCATTGCTTTTCTCATTCACTTTCAGAGTCTTTACCTGTTCCTGTCATTACCGGAGACTCTTCACAAAACTCATCTTCCAGCTCAAATTGTTCTGTGTTGTGTTCAGTGATGAATGTGACACATGTGAGTCTCTCCTGGTACAAAGGAAAGAGTTTATTGTCCAGCATCAGTGTGTCTGATCTCAACATCAGACTCTCTCTACCTCTGGAGGTGGAATATCAGGATACAAACACATACAGATGTGTCGTCAACAATCCCATCTCAAACCACACTCAACATCTCAACATCACTGAGATCTGTCAGCCGTATTCAGGTATGAACACAAATATTAGCATTAGTATCAAATATTAGCACAGAATTATTGCCAGTGCCACTAGTTTTGTTTAGATAATCTGCTCATCTCACAAAATCTGCGATTTTTTTAATGACTTGTGCAGTTTGTTGATACAAGGAGAACAATATGAATACGTCATTAAAATAAAAAACAACCCAGTTTTGTTAGTTGACATTTGTCCGTATGTATATCAGCGCTTTTTTGAGACAGCGCGAGCATTTTTTACAAGCAGTTTCAAACTGCACATTGTAATTTCTGTGAGTTAAGTCTATTATCAAAGTATTTGTCAGTAATACAGCTATTTTGGGGGGAAATGTCAATAATTGCATTGCAGGCCGATTCTGTGTGCCCCTAAATTTTCTGCTTGCCTCCTAAATAATTTCAGTCGGGGGCTACAGCGCTCCTAGTAAAAAAAAAGTTAGCCTAGAGCCCTGATGTTATGTTGCATGTTTGAGGATATAAAATGAACACTGGTCATATTGAGACCACAAACACAGCTGACACGAACACAAAGATCTGCTGTGAACACGTACAGTAGGTTGGAATACATATTGCCATCAAAATGAAATTGACTTACCCTAACCTGTTCCATGATGTCTAGGTTTAAGTCAATCTGCAGACAGCCGTTCATACTACGGTACCATCGCAGTAGTAGTAGTAGTAGCAGTGGTTGTTGTCATATACCATCTAGTCAAATCCTGTCGGAAGTCTAGACAAGCGGGACAAGATGGTAAGCATTACAGCAAGTATTCCAAATCCTTTTCTGAACACCTGCTTTCATGGAGCTCTAAAGCCCATCCAACCTACACAAAAACAATTGAAAAAAAAAATCTGTTTTTGTAAATCTATTTACATGTAGGCATCGATTTATTAGTAAATTAAACGGACCGTATAATGATATTCTCACCTTTTGCATCTTTAAATTCTGTTTCACTTTCATATATTTACATAAACAGTCATTGTCATTTCTTTACCGTTTGATTTGCTCTGTTTTCTTACAGTGATCTGACAGGGATGAGGTTTGAAATTTAGGTTACAGGTCACCCAGCACAGCCCGCGGCACAATTTCTGCCTTTTTAGATTTGTCTTATTTAAAATAAACTTTTGTCACAAACACAGTCTGCTTTCACTTATTGCCTCATAAAAAAAGCAAAATGAAGGAATGTAAAAATGAGTCATTTTTTGTTAATTCATTTACCATTTATACATTTTTGTGCAAAATGCAGTACGGCAAATAAGCAAGCCCCTTAAGCATTTCCAGGTGAAAACAGCAGGAGATTGTTTTAATTTATTCATAAGAACATGTACAGTAACCTCCATGTTTTTAAGCAGTCATTGCATGCAAAGGATGTATACAAAATGTGATTTCTGCATTTCTTAGTATTCTTAAAAAGAACATGCAAGAAAAGGTCAAAGAACAACACAAAGTGTAATGTTATGCGTAACAGAGCGTTCAACTGGATCTGATGTCATAAACCACTATAGCGATGATTGCCACGCCCACCAGAGCAGAGAGGACCAATCGGATCACAGCTTCGGTAAAACTGAAACAACGGACATGTTCTGAGGATTAAAATGAGAGACAGTGAAACATTAGTGTGAACTTCAACAAACTCTTTCGAACATGCTGTAGATCAGTTTACACGAAACAACCAATGATGACTTCAGGGCTCGACATTAACGCTTGTCCGGGACAAGTGAATGTTTTGTATGGGCAAGTGAGAGAGAATTTTACTTGCCCGACCAGACAAGTAACTACGTGCTACGAAAAATCTGTCTGTGCTAAGAATAACAAGAATAGGTGCATTAGACAGAGCTCGTGTGGTATTCTTATTATAGGTGGTACTTTCAATTTAATTGTCCGAAGGATAACCACATGATTGTTCTTAATGTCAAGCCCTGAATATCAATGCTTACATACCTAAACACGTCTGACAGACATCATTGATGTGTAGATGTTGAGTGTGGTTTGTGAAGTGATTGTTGATGACACATCTGTATGTGTTTGTATCCTGATATTCCACCTCCAGAGGTAGAGAGAGTCTGATGTAGAGATCAGACACACTGATGCTGGACAATAAACTCTTTCCTTTGTACCAGGAGAGACTCACATGTGTCACATTCATCACTGAACACAACAACACACATTTTGACACTGAAGATCTTTCTGATGATGAAGACATTAGTGAGACGTCTCTGGTGATGACAGGAACGGGGAGAAGAGCTGGAAAATCGTAGAAAATGATCAATTGAAAATGGCTGGCCACCGACTGCAGCAACAACACGACAATATTACGTAATAGTTTACGTTAGTTCTAATGTAATAAATGTATTACTAAATTGAAACACTCACCATGCACAGCAACGCTGAATATCTTGCTCGAGGCATTATTGTGGAAAAGGTAATAAAGTCCCGAATGGTTGGTGTTGATATTTTTGATGGTCAAAGATCCAGTCTGACTGTCCATCGACAGCCTGTTTATAAATCTGCCATCAGTCCCATCAAAAGACGACATGACGTGGAACCCCTTATAGATATTAACTAAAAAAGTTTCTCCAAATGTCCAAATGATGTTATCGTCTTGATTTATTTTAGCAAGACCGGTGCGTAGAGCGACAGAATCTCCCTCCATCACATTTATTTCGGTTTCCATCCTAACATCACCTGAAAAACATCAAATCAGACACAGAATCAATCTGATATCTTCGATTCATTTCAATCTTTTTTAGGAGGTTCCATTTTATATAGCAAAGCGTTTAATAAATGAAAAAGACCAGAGACCTCACAAACTACCTCAATATTATTATATAATCAACACAATGGACTCAGACACTGAATCTGGGTTAAATAAGATTGGATTATGTAGTAAACTCATTTTACTTTAATTTATTTTACGTCTTAGAAATAGGAAATACAAAATAGAAATGGCTATATAAATAATACGTTTGAAAAAACACGAAACTTACCAGCAGACAGGCATAAAACCAATACAAATAGGAGAACCATCTTCTTCAACACTTGGACGAGCAGTCGCAAAATGTCAGCAAACTAAAAAAAACATTGTTTTGACCTAACCGGCAGTCAATGACGTACTTGCGGTTTGTTCCGCATCCCAGTGCTGTTTGTGTGAATTGGATGGTTGTTTGGTGCGACATCAACATCAAGAAATTATAAATGATGTAATCTGTTTTAAAATCATAACAAGCTTTTTTGATATTGTAATAAACTACAGTAGTGTTCCACAGAAAGAGGTCAAACAAAAGTAGACGTTCAAGTTTAATACTTAAATGTAGGAATGGCAAATGGATAAAATTCACTGGTTTTGTATGTAAGCTGTTATCTACACAAAACTCCAAATGGACTGTAAATCTAAATGTTTAACACATACCTAAATATAAATGAGATTACGATCTCACACCTCCCTCTTTTAACGTGCAGCCAGCATCATTTCCGGCATTATCACTCACACCATCTGAATTAAAAGTGCAAATAAGCGGCCACTTATGAAAAACAGTTCTGATCAACGTTTTACTGCGGTCAGAGAATGTTAAGGTGGCTAAAAGATGATCTGTACTTGAATCACGACGTCAAACACGTACACCAAACATGTCACGTAGACCTTCCGGTTCTTCTTTTTCGTTTATTTTCTCCGTAGAACGATACATTTGACATGTTTGCATATGCAAAAAATTATTTTGGCACAGAATTTATACAGACTTGAACATTATAAATGGAAACAGTCACGTTGGACCCGTCTGGCTTGCTGTTGGCAGATTTAGCATTCAACAGCGAAATGCGTTACAAACTCATCATAAAATGCAACTTGCAGTTCACAACATCAATCTTGACTTTTACTTCTGTTAACGTCTCTCAGTTGGTCTTTTCCTCTGAATTTTTCCCTTTGGGAACCCGGAATCGTGACTTCTTGGAGTAAAGCAGATTCCTGTTAAACAGCAATGGAATATTTCCCAAATACAGGAACAGTGCGAGAGTCATACCTGAGGAAGATATTATATGACGTGCATCAGAGGTAACCATACAAGCATGTTTGAAAAGTAAAAAATGCACAAATTACAAATCTGTTCCATACAAGAACTTACCAATAAGAGGGCCGAGCCAGTAGACGAGAGCGTATTCGGAGAAGGTATGTCCGGGACAGTTGAATGTTAATGCAAAAGCAAGAGATGGATTCACGAATCCAGAGGTGTAGTTACTTCCTAATGTAAACAAAGTGATCGAAAAACACATCACCACATAAAATGTACACAAGTAAACACATTAGGGGCTATGAAACACATACACATTAAGTGTACATTCATAAAGGTGCAATATTTAATATCAATCCCAATAAAACCTCTGTGGCCCAGATGCCAGCAAACCAGTTTAGATATATATGCTAAAATCAACTTAATTAATAATTAATGAATTAGTCTGCCAAGGGTTCAATGTGTACTCACCTGCATAGGCCAAGAAAGTCAGCAGCAGAGCCATTATGGGAATTCTGAGCAGCTGTGTCCTGTTCCTCAGGACGAGGTAAACGAGGTAAAAGGTCATCGCGCTGATGGCTTCCGCGACGGCTCCGTGTAGCATCGGAGCTCGCAGAGCCGTGCTACACTCCGACATCATCAGATTCTTTATCATGTGCATGTCTGTGAGCTCCATCTCCCAGTATTTACCCGCAACTAAGAGGCCGAGAAACGCACCGAGAAACTGCGACGCGACGCTGAGAAGCGTTGCAACCACGCCGATCTCTTTCTGCAGGAATCCCATTACGGTCACAGCCGGGTTGCCGCTCACACCTTGCATGATGATGGCGTGAATGGTTACAGCTATGAAAAGCATAGTGTAGGTCACGTCCGGGCCCAGCGCGCCGGCCCACTGACCGACCTCCGCAATGGTCTCTATCTCTAGCCTACAGCCGGCTAGCGCGAAGGCAGAGATGAGTTCTGTTAGGAAGCCCAAGCGCCGTCTCCAGCGGGCGAGAAGCACCCTACCGAGTGCGCTCAGGCCTATAACAGTAAAGAAGTACGCCAGCGATGTGTTGAGCCCTGACATGATGCCTGGTGTAATGCACGGCTGGCTGTGCTAAACAGAAAGGAAGCACTGAGCTCACCGATAGTGTATTTGTTCAACGCTTGTGACAACGTGGCACACAGAGATGTCGTGTTCTTATCTAACGGGGCTTTTCTGGTTTTGTCCCACACCTTGAGCCAAAAAAGCAGACTGACCTATTCAAGGCCACCTTTGTAACAGGCTATTCGCTTTGGCTCCCTCTAGTGGCCGCATTTCATTGTTTAGTCCTAAACAAAGAGTGATCTATTGTTTCTCGATTATTTGTGGTTTGAAGTATTGTTTGAAGTTGTACATGCAAACCATCATATCAAACACATTTCAATCAAATGTTATTTGTGGAAACATTTGTGCACACAGTGCGAGTCCACGTTACATGAGGAGCTCTTCCAAACCTCAGTTTCAGGCCTCGTTGGCGCAGTAGGCAGCGCGTCAGTCTCATAATCTGAAGGTCGTGAGTTCGAGCCTCACACGGGGCAGAAGTTTTGCTCTGCAAGGACACACACATAATACAAAATGTTACAAGAGCTTCACCATTAATTATGTTCTTCTACAATCTGTTCTACATATATTATAATTACACATCCTGTATACAGATAAAGAGTGCCATCTAGTGCATCTTTTAAGGATAACACATCGTCACTTTGATCTTACAGACCCTCACTATAAGCACTTGAGAGCTAAATTCCACAACTCTGCTTATTATTTAGCTAGAACTAGGGCTGCACGATTAATCGTATTTTAATCATAATAACGATTTATGCTTCCCACAATCGTTGTGAAATTAATGTTTTAAAAGCAAGCACAAAACTCCCTGATAAGGTCAGAAAATCATTGCAAAGCTTGTATCTTATAAAACAACTTTACAGGAAATAAAAACCACAAAAAATGTTCACTGCATTTCTACTATTTTAATACTTTTTTGCAAGAAATCAAAAATGGAGTTGCAAGGTTTCATTCCAAAGGTCACAAAATGTTCATTTTTGTGGTGGAGTGTTTAGATGATTGATTGCGTGCTTTGAAATACGGTGTTGAAGAAGTTCAATGGCAGCTGATAATAACATATTTATTGGCGGTAAAGTATAGGCCTAATAAACATGCTGAAGTGAAATTAAAAACAAAAGCAAAACAAACGTGTTTATTAATCGTAGGGCTGTAACGATTCACAGTGAGCCGGTTGAAAATCGATTTAAATATGTGAGGATTCAAATCGGTTGAAATATTAATCCAATCTCGATACATGTTTTGAACAGCAGGGGTCGCTGTGTTTACTGCAAACTTGCTTTACAGGGATCTCAGTTTATGCCAGAAAACGTGGATATGCTGAGAAAAACGTAAAAAATCCAAGCTAGGAAAAGCCTTTGTTTATATTAAAGATAGGGATGCACGATAAATTATCGGCCATATCGGTATCGGCCGATAAATGGTCATTTTTAATGTTATCAGTATTGTCCGAAAATAAAATGTGTCACGGCTCTGCTTCATTTAGTCATGTTTTTCTTGGTCTTGTAGCAGAGCCATGACAAAGTCTTTGGTTTGGTGTGGAGAGAAACATATTATTGTTCTTTTGACAATAATATGCGTTCTCTCCAGTGTCTCGTCATTGGCCCGCTCCTCTTGTTTCCTTGTGATCTTTCCCTGAGTGTTTGATGTTCCACACCTGCCCTTGCTCGTTATGTTTGTCTTCCCCTATATATGCCCTCATGTTTCTTTGTCTTGTGCGGTTGGATTACTTGTATGGGCTTGTTGGAGTGTTACCTTGTATGGGCTTGTTGGAGTGTTACCTTGTATGGGCTTGTTGGAGTGTTACCTTGTATGGGCTTGTTGGAGTGTTACCTTGTAGTAATCATCTGTCTCGGACAGATGAGTGTGATTCCAGGTTTCCTGTTTCTGTTCTTGAAGTTCTTGTCAGTTTAGTTTATGTCTAGTGTGTTTATCCCAGTTTATTGTTAGTTAGTCTACGTCCAGTTAGTATTCTTGTGAGTTGTTATACCCCATTGTGGGTCTTTGTTTTTGTGTTTTAAAATAAATATTCTTGTTGTTACCCCTGAACGCTGCCTGCAATTGGGTTCTTCACACCACAATTCGTGACAGAATCCAACAGCCACTACTGAGCCCAGCAGGCAGCTCTGTGGACATGGGGAGCCGGGCTAGGGAGACCCACCGCCTCCTTTCCCTCCGCCAGGGAGACACTAACATCTGGGTGTTCGACAAACAGTTCCTGGATGTAGCTGAGCGATGCTGCTTTGGGGAAGAGGAGCTCAAGGCTCCCGGTCGGAGATGCGGATGCTGAGACCCCTGGGCTTTGGGAATCTCGTATGTTACGCTAACAATCGGGATCCGCCAGGGGCCTCAGCACGTCTTGCCTCTCCGACCCGCCTGGAGGTGATTCCGGAGGAACGTGTCCTTAACATTGACACCATTACCTTGGGTCCCTCCGATCCATCTGCCTCGGGGCACTCTGCTGCACCACCAAGCGACACCCGTGGCCGGCGGAGACGAAGGGAGTCGTGGGACTCCCCGTCCGACTCCTCCGGTGCGGAGTATCTCGGGCCTCCCACCGCTTCCCAGCAATCGGCCACATGTCCTGTGGGCCAGTCCAGGAAAAAGAAGCCGAGGAGGGGGAAGCAGAGGCCGGTGCAGCCGGCGTCCAGTCGTCCAGTCTGGTGATCCAGCCGGCGTCAAGCCCTGCCCAGCCGGCCTTCCAGCCGGCGTCAAGCCCTGCCCAGCCGGCCTTCCAGCCGGCGTCAAGCCCTGCCCAGCCGGCCATCCAGCCGGCGTCAAGCCCTGCCCAGCCGGCCATCCAGCCGGCGTCAAGCCCTGCCCAGCCGGCCTTCCAGTCGGTCCCTTGTCCGGCAGCCAAGTCGGCCCCCGGGGAGACCCCCAGGGTCAAGGACTGTCCCCCCAGGACTTCCCCTAAGTCCCCTAGGACTACGCGCCCTCGAGCGCAGCCGGGGACTAGAACTGTTCCCCCCTGGACTCTTTTGTTCCCCCATGAACTCTTGTTTTGCCCCACCCCCCCTCCCATGTTTGTTATTCTTGTTGTCACCCCAACCCCATGATAATTTTGTCTTGTTTGCCTCTGATTTTGTTTTCCTTGTTCTGTCTACCTAGTTTATAACACAGAGCATTCTAATAATAAACTATGGTATTTTACCACATACAAAAGCGAGCGGATACAAGTTCAGAAAAGAACCAGCGTACCTACAATGGGGAAGCAAAAAAGATTTATCCTGTGAATTCACAGAAAAAGAACCTTCTCCCCGTCGGGGAATCGAACCCCGGTCTCCCGCGTGACAGGCGGGGATACTTACCACTATACTAACGAGGAGCGAGTATGAAGCTTTTACTGTGCTCTTTTGCCCCACTCCCTATTCTGTCATCATTTATTCACCCTCATGTTGTTACAAATCTGTATAAATTGTTCTGTTAAACACAAAGAAATATATTTGTAAGAATGTTGGCAAATTTCAGTTCTGTGACATCATCCACTACCATAGTAGGAAAAAAATATTGTATCTTTTTTTGTTCTGTTGAACACAAAGAGATATTTTGAAGAATTTAGGAAACCAAACAGTTCTGGGGCACCTTTGACTACCATTTAATTTGTCCTACTATGGCAGTTAATGATGACACAGAATTGAAAATTGCTAACATTCTTACAAATATCTTTCTCTGTTTTCATCAGAACAAAGTCAATTATACAGGTATGAAATGACATGAGGCTGAGTAAATGATGACATAATTCTTCCATTTTGGGTGAACTATCACTTTAAAGGATACTCCACCCAAAAAATGAAAATGAATGACTCAACTTCAAGTAGTTCAAAACCTGTATAAATTTCTTGGTTCTGCTGAACACAAATAAAGATATTTAGAAGAATGTTAGCAACTGAGATTTCTGGGGTAGCCTGGTAGTCGAAGGTGGCCCAGAAGTGTTTGTTTTCCTAAATTCTTTAAAATATCTTCTTTTGTGATTAACAGAACAAAAAATATATACAATGAGTTTTTCTACTATGGTAGAGTTAATGGTGCCCCAGAAATCTCAGTTGCTTCCTTTGTGTTCAACCAAACAAAGAAATTTAAACAGGTTTGGAACAATTTGAGTATTGGTAGTGCATTTCAGAATTTTCCTTTTTTGGGTGACCTATCCCCGTAAAGCTATTATTTAAAGACTTTATTTTAGATTACAACAGGGTTTGTCTGACAGACAAACCCTACCTTGTACTTTGTCTAGCCGTTACAGAACATCTCTTACGGCTTGTTTTTCTGTCTTTGCTGTAGCATTCCTCATTTGGAGCTCACTTTATACAAAGGCACCTACAAAATTAACACAAATATATGTCTTTCTGTTATAAAACATCTGTAGACGTGTAAAAACAAAAGAGTTACTGCATTGGCCGGGAATCGAACCCGGGCCTCCCGCGTGGCAGGCGAGAATTCTACCACTGAACCACCAATGCTTGCGTGGTGTCACATTTTTTACGAAACATTTTCTTCTTCCATGGACCACATACACGCATGTTGCCCAAAAACTAGATTGCTAAGTTTTTAACACAGAGGCTTCTATCCATGGTAAGTGATTATACGGTAACATCCACAAAGGATTCCGTAAAAGAGTTTTCCTGTAAACACACAAAACATCATCTCCCCGTCGGGGAATTGAACCCCGGTCTCCCGCGTGACAGGCGGGGATACTGACCACTATACTAACGAGGACTGAGTGTCAACCGCTAAGCTAGGCTTCTTGCAGTTGCAGCTCTTGTAAGCAGGGCTCAACCTAGATTTGTTTCTTCTGGCCCGGTCGGGCAAGCTATTTGAATTTTCACTGGCCCCACCACAAAAAAGTCATAAATAAATAATTGTAGCAAGGAAGGTGGGACGAAAGCCATGGGCAACGAGGCAATCAGCTGTGCGCACACCGGTCCCGCATGTCTCACGGAGGAGATAGGGCGCATAAGAGGACGAGTGACAGGACTGCTGATGAGAGAGGACCGGGCCCGTAAATGTGTTAAGTTTGTATTTATGTTCTTGTGGCCGGCAGTCGACCGTGAGGCGGCTGTCGGCCCTTTTACTTTCGTTTTATATTGTTTGTTTATTTTATTAAAGTTATTGAATGTTCGCCGGTTCCCGCCTCCTTCCTTCCCTACGACTTTGAACTTTGTTACATTGGTGCCGAAACCCGGGAGGAAGGAGGGACATGCTGTCGAAGAGCCCTCGCCGCCAAGGGGCATCGCGGTGCTGAGGAGTTCGGGCAGCGCGGACGAAGGACGTCCGCCAGCGGCTGCCCGAGACGGTGGTGCTGGAGCAAGTATGCATCGGTTGGGACGGAGAGCTCGCTGCCGTGCTCCTGGGCCGAGGTGGGGTGGCTGCCGTCCGAGAGGGAGCGGAGGAGTCCTCGCCGTTGCCCGTGGGCCGGAGCCTGCTGCCGTCCGCCGTGAAGGGGAGGAGCAGGAGACTCGCTGCTGGCTGCCCTCAGCCAGAGGAGCCATCGCCGGCCGCCAGAGGGCGGAGGAGCCGTGCTCCTGGGTCGAGGTGGGGTGGCTTCCGTCCGAGAGGGAGCGGAGGAGTCGTCGCCGTTGCCCGTGGGCCGGAGCCTGCTGCCATCCGCCATGAAGTGGAGGAGCAGGAGACGGGAGATTCGCTGCCGGCTGCCCTCAGCCGGAGGAGCCATCACCGACCGCCAGGGGGTGGAGGAGGATCGAGCCGTCCACCGAGCATCCAGTACCACCGCATGGCACTGCGAGGAAAAGCCTCTCGGCTGGTTGAGGACCGAGCGACAGTGTGACGGGGAACCGGACCAAACATTTTTTTTCCCTCTCTCCCCTCTCTCGTTCCTGTCGCTCCTGGTGCTTTCGTCTCCGTTCTCTCGTCTCGTCGGTGCATACCCCCAGGGGCTGCGGATGCCGAGGGGGGGCCCCCCGGGGGGGGGGGGGGAGTAAGCACAGTCTCGGTGGTACCCCCCGGCCTGTGAGGGGCGATGGGGGTATGTAGCGAGGAAGGCGGGACGAGAGCCGTGGGGCAGGAAGGGGGCCGGTGGGTGAGTGATAATGAGGATCAGCTGTGCGTCACCGGTCCCGCATGCCTCACGAGGGAGCTATGGGAGCATAAGAGGACGAGCGACGGGACTGCTGACGAGAGAGGACCGGGCCCGGAAGTGTTAAGTTTTGTTTATGTTCGTGTGGCCGGCAGTCGACCGTGAGGGGCTGCCGGCCTTTTTACTTCTGTTTATTGTTTGTTTATTTTATTAAAGTTTGTTAATGTTCGCCGGTTCCCGCCTCCTTCCTTCCTTTTACTTGAGCTTTGTACATTGGTGCCGAAACCCGGGAGGAAGGAGGGACATGCTGTCGAAGAGCCCTCGCCGCCGAGGGGCAGCGGTGCTGAGGAGTTCGGGCAGCGCAGACGAGGACGTCCGCCAGCGGCTGCCCGAGGCGGTGGTGCGGAGAAGAGGTCGAGGCTGGGACGAGACCTCGCTGCCGTGCTCCTGGGCCGAGGTGGGGTGGGGCCTAGAGGAGGGAGCGGAGGAGTTCGGGCCGTTTGCCGTGGGCCGGAGCCTGCTGCTGTCCACCGGGAAGGGGAGAGCAGGAAGGACTCGCTGCGGCTGCCCTCAGGGGGAGCCATCGCCGGCCGCCAGGAGGGGAGGAGGTCGGCGGTGGAGCTCCGCCACGCATGCACCGGGGAAGAGCCTCTCGGCTGGCGGGACGAAGCGCTGTCGGGACAGCTTTTAGGGGGAGCTAGGGAGCATAAGAGGACGAGCGACGGGACTGCGAGAGAGAGGACCGGGCCCGGAAATGTTAAGTTTTATTTATGTTTGTGTGGCCGGCAGTCGACCGTGAGTGGCTGCCGGCCTTTTACTTCGTGTTATTGTTTGTTTATTTTTGATTAAAGTTTTAAATGTTGCCGGTTCCCGCCTCCTTCCTTCCCTACATTGAACTTTGTTACATTGGTGCCGAAACCCGGGAGGAAGGAGGGACATGCTGTCGAAGAGCCCTCGCCGCCGAGGGCTCGCGGTGCTGAGGAGTTCGGGCAGCGCGGACGAGGGAGTCCGCCAGCGGCTGCCCGAGGCGGTGGTGCTGAGCAAGTATGCATCGGCTGGGACGGAGAGCTCGCTGCCGTGCTCCTGGGCCGAGGTGGGGTGGCTGCCTCGAGAGGGAGCGGAGGAGTCCTTGCCGTTGCCCGTGGGCGGAGCCTGCTGCCGTCCGCCGTGAAGGAGCAGGAGACGGGAGACTCCTGCCGGCTGCCCTCAGCCGGAGAGAGCATCGCCGGCCGCCAGGGGGCGGAGGAGCCGTGCTCCTGGGTGAGGTGGGGTGGCTGCCGTCGGAGGGAGCGGAGGAGTCCGCCTTGCCATGGGCCGGAGCCTGCTGCCTCCGCCGTGAAGGAGGCAGGAGACGGGAGACTCCCTGCCGGCTGCCCTCAGCCGGAGAAGCCATCGCCGGCCGCCAGGGGGCGGAGGAGGATCGGACCTCCACCGAGACTCCAGACCACCGCATAGCACCGCGAGGAAGAGCCTCTCGGCTGCTGAGGACCGAGCGACAGTGTCGGGGAACCGGACCAATTTTTTTTCCTCTCTCCCCTCTCTCGTCCCTGTCGCTCCTGGTCTTCCGTCTCCGTTCTCTCGTCTGTCGGTCATACCCCCAGGGCCGCGGACGCGAGACTGGCTCCCCGGGGGGGGGAGTAAGCACAGTCTCGGTGGTACCCCCGGCCTGTGAGGGGCGATGGGGTATGTGACGAGGGAGGCGGAGCGAGAGCCGTGGGGCAACGAGGCGGGGCCGGAGGCCTGAGTGATAGTGGGAATCAGCTGTGCGTACACCGGTCTCGCATGTCTCACGGAGGAGATCGGGAGCATAAGAGGACGAGCGACAGGACTCGGAGAGAGAGGACCGGGCCCGGAATGTGTTAAGTTTGTATTTATGTTCTTGTGGCGGCAGTCACGTGAGGGGCTGTGGCCCTTTTACTTTCGTTTTATTGGTTTGTTTATTTTATTAAAGTTGTTGAATGTTCGCCGGTTCCCGCCTCCTTCCTTCCCTACTTTGAACTGTTTACATTGGTGCCGAAACCCGGGAGGAAGGAGGGACA
The DNA here is from genome assembly GCF_024868665.1 of Triplophysa rosa. NCBI lineage: Eukaryota > Metazoa > Chordata > Actinopteri > Cypriniformes > Nemacheilidae > Triplophysa > Triplophysa rosa. The sequence goes on from NC_079914.1 coordinate 14,158,985, forward strand.
TGCTGTCGAAGAGCCCTCGCCGCCGAGGGCATCGCGGTGCTGAGGAGTTCGGGCAGCGGGACGAGGGACGTCCGCCAGCGGCTGCCCGAGGCGGTGGTGCTGTAGCAAGTATGCATCGGCTGGGACGGAGAGCTCGCTGCCGTGCTCCTGGGCCGAGGTGGGGTGGCTGCCGTCTGAGAGGGAGCGGAGGAGTCCTTGCCGTTGCCCGTGGGCTGGAGCCTGCTGCCGTCCGCCGTGAAGGAGCAGGAGACGGGAGACTCCCTGCCGGCTGCCCTCAGCCGGAGAAGCTATCGCCGGCCGCCAGGGGGCGGAGGAGCCGTGCTCCTAGGGTTGAGGTGGGGTGGCTGCCGTCTGAGAGGGAGCGGAGGAGTCCTTGCCATTGCCCATGGGCCGGAGCCTGCTGCCGTCCGCCGTGAAGGAGCAGGAGACGGGAGACTCCCTGCCGGCTGCCCTCAGCCGGAGAAGCCATCGCCGGCCGCCAGGGGGCGGAGAAGCCGTGCTCCTAGGGTTGAGGTGGGGTGGCTGCCGTCTGAGAGGGAGCGGAGGAGTCATCGCCGTTGCCCGTGGGCCGGAGCCTGCTGCCGTCCTCCGTGAAGGGGTGGAGCAGGAGACAGGAGACTCGCTGCCGGCTGCCCTCAGCCGGAGAGAGCCATCGCCGGCCGCCAGGGGGCGGAGGAGGATCGACCTCCACCGAAGCAGTCCAGTACCACCGCATGGCACCGCGAGGAAGAGCCTCTCGGCTGCTGAGGACCGAGCGACATGTGTCGGGGAACCGGACCAATTTTTTTTCCTCTCTCCCCTCTCTCGTCCCTGTCGCTCCTGGTTGCTTCCGTCTCTGTTTCTCGTCTTCGTCGGTGCCATACCCCCAGGTGCCTGCGGCCGCTGAGACTGGCTCCCCGGGGGGGGGGAGTGCTGGTGGGGGGATAGATGGGAGTAAGCACAGCACGGTGTGTACCGCGCGTACTCTGCCCGGCCTGTGAGGGGCGATGGGGGTATGTAGCGAGGGAGGCAGGACGAGAGCCGTGGGGCAACGAGGCGGGGCCGGAGGCCTGAGTGATAGTGGGAATCAGCTGTGCGTACACCGGTCTCGCATGTCTCACGGAGGAGATCGGGAGCATAAGAGGACGAGCGACAGGACTGCTGACGAGAGAGGACCGGGCCCGGAAATGTGTTAAGTTTGTATTTATGTTCTTGTGGCCGGCAGTCGACCGTGAGGCGGCTGTCGGCCCTTTTACTTTCGTTTTATATTGTTTGTTTATTTTATTAAAGTTGTTAAATATTTTTTTTAAACCTATTTTTGCGTTCTGACCTCAGTTTTCTTTACATTATAGGCTATTTTTGCGGTCTGATCCAGAGAAAAAAAGATTGTTATGAGTCCGTAGGCCTTTTTATTTTATTTTTATTTATATTTTAGTTTGCTGTTTTGGTTTGTTTGCCTAAAATAGTCAAAAGCCTAAAAAAGTAGTTATCGGGTACATGAATTAAATAGTGTAAAGTAACACTTCATGGTCTTCACGGAATAAATTAAATTCTCTTTCGCATCTTTGTGAGAATATTTAGGCAAGGCTTGAAAATGTGGAAATTATATTTTTTGTGACTAGACAGCATGCTTGTAAAAACTACTGAAATGTACTAATTTAACTAAGGAATAGCCCTGGCCTGTTTGACATGTGGCTAATTGAAAACATTTTTCGGGAAGAACATCTATAATTTGTTTATTAAATATACCAGAAAAGTTTGAAGGTTAAAGAAACGTTAACAAGTGTAAATTAGGCTTGGTACATGATTTTCAGGAGAAAAAATAGAACTAATGGTTACCTTGTTTTCCGCTGTGAATGTTTTTCAAATAGAAGCAGTTGTTCACTTTTTGCCTTTTGTTTCAGTCTTAGGGAATTTTATATTAATATTTAGATACTGTATATCGGCAAATATATCGGTTATAGGCTTATAATGTTAAAGAATTATCGGTTATCGTTATCGGCCAAAATGTACATATCGGTGCATCCCTAATTAAAGAGACTTCTTTTATTTGTGCTAGGAAAAGCACAGTCTTTGTTAATATTAAAGAGAATAGACTTCTTTTAATTTGTAATGTATTATTCATTTTTTATTTAATTTTGGAATTTAAATTTTTTGGATTACTTTGTTATTTGACATAAAAGACATTTTTATTTTACAAAGAAATGTGCAGGATTTTTTTGAGAAATAATAAAAGGGCACTAGCCACCAATGCTCGCATGGTGTCGCAATTTTCACGAAACATTTTCTTCTTCCATGGACCAAATACGTATGTTGGCCAAAAACTAGCTAAGTTTTTAACACAAAGGCTTCTATCAATAGTAAGTGATTATTCGGTAACATCCACAAAGGATTCCGTAAAAAGAGTTTTCCTGTAAACACACAAAACATCACCTCCCCGTCGGGGAATTGAACCCCGGTCTCCCGCGTGACAGGCGGGGATACTGACCACTATACTAACGAGGACTGAGTGTCAAACCCCCAGCTAGGCTTCTTGCAGTTGCGGCTCTTGTACACAGGGCTCAACCTAGAGCTTGCCCGGGCCGTGCTTGTAAAAACTACTGCAATGTACTAATTTAACTAAGGAATAGCCCTGGCCTGAACTAATCCCTGTCCGGGAAACCGCCCGGTGATAAAAACTATGAGCTCAATATCAAGTGACAAAACAACATCCAGCAACAGTGACTGCTACTACGATAACCAGAACTAGGAACACCTCATGCTTTAAACACTTAATATATTCATGATGCTTAAAATGCTTGCTTATTAGTTAAAACTGAATTTTAGATCATAAAAGGCTGACAATACAGAACCAAACCTACCATGTACTTCTTCAAGCAGTAATGGAACATCTCTTAAAGCATTTGGTTGCTTTAGTCTAGGTGTCAATCACTTGAGTTTTAGCATTCTTCATTTGTAAGACCCTATGCAAGCAAAAGAAACAGACATAAATGTTACTATTGCTGTGAAAATAAAGCTACTGCATTGGCCGGGAATCGAACCCGGGCCTCCCGCGTGGCAGGCGAGAATTCTACCACTGAACCACCAATGCTTGTATAGAGCGATTTGTTTCACGAAACACTTTGTGCTTCCACTGAGTAGATATGGATAGCTCGTCCACAAAGAAACATAGAAAGGCTTTGCCCTAAAAACAAAAAACCAACAGGTACAAATGTTAAGATTACTCACCAATAGAAGGCCCTTGATGGCACAGTACATTGCTTTTCCTTCCATTCATCCAAACAGCGTGGCTCTCAGATGTGTCTGCTGAAAAAAATCCAACTATTATGTTTTGTTTTCGTATGAATATTGTTAAAAAGACTAAATGTGCACAAATGATTGCTATTTTGCCACTGGACTGTGTATCTACTGACCTTAAATGCTGAAGAGTCTCAGTCTTTAGGCTTTAGTGGTGCCAGACCATCAAACAACCAAACTGTCTGAAAAAACGTCAAGCTATTTATGGAAAACACATTTGTTTTATACTTTGCTTAAACCATATGTACTGCTGCAATGGTCTGGAAATAAAGTGCTGTTTATTTGTTGTGGTGTCTCATTTTGTGTAGGCAGTTAAAGTTATACATTAACATTACATAATAGTAAAAAATATTTGTAACACCTATGATTAACATAAAATACAGAAATACATTTTCACAAATGGAAAAACTACAGAAATACATTTTTACAAATGGAAAAACGGACAAATAAATACTACGTTGCTTTGAATTCACACAGCTATGCAATTTTTATCCACCAGGTGGTGCTGTTCACCAGTTTTTACATGCGTCCAAGCGCCTATTACGACGACTAAAAAGTAAAAAAAAAAGAAATTAAAAGTTGTTTAAGTCAACGTATTTAACTAAAAAACGTGTTGATATTTTGGCTAATTTTCACCAGCGTTCTCAAACATTTAATGCATAACTTGCAGACCAAGGATTTGCGTTCAGCAATATTGAGGCCTAAATTGCCAGATTTAAATTACGTTACCCGACAAAATCGTGACAAAAACCCTTATAAAAACGCATATTTGTGAGCAATATGCATACATAAATACGTGTAATGCGGTTGACAAAAACAAAATAATTGCATCGTACACGAAAATAAACACTCGAATGTAAAACATAACTTTTATACAAATGCGTAACAGTTATTAAGATTGGCAAAAACCATCCGAGCAGTTCGTTTTTCCTACATATGCTCGTAAATAAACTTTCTCTGAAAATGTGAATGTAACAGTTCCTTATGTTCATTCTTTAAAGTAAACTAAGGTTCATATATTTTGTGAAACAAGTTTAATTTCCACTTAACGTTAACGTTACTCACCCGCAGGATGGAGCTTGACTTTTAGAATTAGATTAAAGTTAATAGCAATGCAGATTTCGACGCCAAATTACCAAATACGCATTAAATCGTAACTTATAAGGTTATATACGATGTAAACTGGAAATATAACAGGCTTGCCGAAAACGGTCTGATTCCGGAGTTTCAGGATGAAAACGTCGACCCTTCAAGTAAGATTTATAATACACATAAATGCAGATTTCGACGCCAATTTACTGAAATGCCACTAAACTATTACTCATGACTGTATTTGAGGTAAGAACGGGCGAGATAAAACAGAAACTGGTCGAAACTTGGTATTTTTACCGTGAGATCTTAAGTTTCTTCAGTCAGCCATCCTCAGCACGCGTCGCGACCGTTGACGGTTAAACGTGATGCGTGACGTGCGTCATGCGACCGACCAATCAATAACATTTAAAAGCTGTTTAATAATAAAATGACAATAAATTAACTATTCTAATATACATTACTTACGATGTTCTAAATCATTTACTTTACTTGTATTAGAACGACATCAATATTATTAAAGCTAAATATTTGTTTTATTTTGCCTCATTTCTAGATTTTAAATGACTTAATAAATTTGCCATTTTATTCTAGTTTCAAACCCTTTTTTAAAAAAGAACATGACGTGCGTCATGCGACCGACCAATAACATTTGAAAGCTGATTAATAATAAAATGACAATAAAATAATAACCATTTTATTTAATATACATTACTTCCGATGTTCTAAATCATTTACTAAACTTATATTTATATTAGAACCACGTCAATTATGATCAAAGCTAAATATTTGTTTTATTTTTCCTCATTTCTAGATTTTAAATGCCTTAATAAATTTGCCATTTTATTCTAATTTCAAACCCTTTTTAAAAAAAGAACAAGAAAGAAGCAGACAAAACGAAAGACAAAGTTGCAAATACTCAATGAAGATGCAGGAATCCGGCTTTTACTTGCAAAACAAGTGACTGAAAATAGCATAAAAATAGTTATCAATTCTGACATCACGACATAGACAACAGCACTCACTTTGTAATAAACTGTTAGTTACTAAAACAACAATGAAAAAAGTGTTCATGTACACAAAACATACATATCTAACCTACCCATTCGGTTTTTGGTTAACTACATCAACTGTAATGCTACGCTTCTTCGAAGTACACATATACACATTTCATCACATGAAAGTTTCGTCTCAGGTTAGAGGAAGCTCAGCAGCACAAATCCGCAACTTCAGACAGAGTATAAAGGTGTTTGCTGGAATAACAACGAAGGCACGAGTGACTACAAACAAATCGTTCTCCGCTCGCAGTTGGCATCGGTAAGGTGCTCTTCCCTTAGGATCAGGAACACGAGTGGGTATACACAGTTTCAGTCGTGATTCTCGCTACAGAAACCTAAAGACTACAAAAGTCCCTTTGATAATCAATTACGGAACATACAAGGTCTCATCTACACAAGCCAAAGACTGGAAAAGTTCAGACATGCAACACAAAGAATAAAGTCCAGATGCTCCACAGCACAAGTCTAATGAAATCAGAAGGACACCACAGCGGTCCATACAGGTTTAAAAACAGGCAAAGACCCAAATGAAATGCTCGGAGTTCTGGTTTGGCAAACACTGATATGTTGTGGGCAGGATGGCACACTGGTTAAAAACACAAACCAACACCTGGCACAGATTTCGGGAGTGTTCAGCAGTCTTTGTGTAAGTGTGTGTGTGCTTGCGGGCACAGTTTGTTCGGGCTAGCGGTTGTTCTTCATGGCATCCTTGGCAGCCAAAATAAGAGGAGTGAGACTCGAAAGAGGTTTAGCCAGCTTCAAGAAGGGATGCTGGGGGAAAACAAAAGATTTGATCAATGTAAAACAGTTACACGTGGAATTCGAACGTGCTTCGTGAATCTTTATGACTGGGTTTACCTGCAGCAGCTCTTTGCTTCCGCCTCTCTTCTCTACGTCCATTTCCAGACAGCGACTCAGGAAATCTCGGAAAATGGGCGACAGCTTTTCTGGACTTTGCAGCTCCGGGGTTCCGTTGGTGGCAATCAGGTAGAGCGCCTAGAGGACAAAAAATGACAGATCAAAAAGTGTTCACAGCTATCTGCACTTCTGCTGGCTCATTGCATCAATGCTTATTTCAACTCAACGTATCGCTCCTGTTGCCGTAAATCGCAGACAAATCTGATGTCTGGTTACTTTGACGCTGCAAACTATCCACGTACCCTCAGAGGATTCTCGTTGAGGTACGGCGGCTCTCCCTCCACCATCTCGATAGCCATGATGCCCAGGGACCAGATGTCGACTTTGGGTCCGTAGGCCTTGCGGGTCACGACCTCCGGAGCCATCCAATACGGCGTGCCCACCATAGTGCTTCTCTTACTCTGTTCCGGAGTGATCTGAGCGCAGAATCCAAAGTCGGCTGTAAAGCAAAAGAAATAAAGACGGGTTCGTGAGAAAGAGATTTATAAACCAGAGATAGCTCTCTCATCAACAGGACGACTACTGCGAGGACATACTGAGTTTGACAGAACCGTCCATCCCAAGTAGCACGTTGTCACTCTTGATGTCTCGATGAATGACCTGATTGGCGTGCAGAAACTCCAGCGCCTGCAGACACTGTGAGATAACAGACAAGAGGAAGCTAATTAGCTAAGAGACACGCCAACTTCCTCATAAGCGGATTTTAGAATGCATTAGTCATCTGGGTTAACCAGAAAACCAGAATTAATTTCATACACAAATCTCTAAAGGGGAATGTTTTGGACACACCTCCCGGCACACGGCCGCGATCTGCGCCTCATCCATGCACGTCTCGGTTACCACATCTGTGAGCGAGCCGCCCGCCAAATATTCCATCACTACGAACAGCTCCTCCCCTACCAAAAAACTGTAACAGACGAGCGGTTAACACTTTTAACCCACACGGCATCAGTTGTGAAGAAAAGCACCTCTTTAGAATCGAAGGCCTCGGCTACCCAAAGTCAATATAAAATGGCACGACGTTTTACTTTCATGACATTTTGAAGTGAAACTGGATTATCAAAACAAAGGTGGAGTTTGCCTTCGCTGCGAATGGATTGTGAAAAGTGGTCGTGCCATTTTTTTATTTCATGTCGACTAATGGACCTCTTTCACAAGCCTGTGATGACGCGTTCAACAGTCATCAGCATCGTAAATCGAGTTTTTTATATTTTCATTTTTTAATAAATGTATGTACGTTTATATAACACTATACTTTGCATTATATTACCTGTCTACAAAGTTGACGATGTTTGGATTCTTCAACTCCTTCATCACCAGAATTTCGTTGATAATAAGCTCCTTCTTGGGCTGCTTCTGAAGGTTGATTTGTTTGATCGCCACCTGATGGACAGAAACACATCGAGATGAAATTATTCCAGCATCTGATTTTAGCAATGACCGCCCTTTCTTTTTTGCAGTACCTCCTGTCCAGTTGCGACGTCTATGGCAGTGAACACCGTCCCTGAAGCTCTGTGGAAAAACACAACCGTTCATTTATCATGAGGGAAAGAGTTCTTTTAGATTTTGTTAGATCAAACACGTTATGAAATGAATTAGGTTGTTTGCGAAGGCCAGTTTAAATCATTAACCTCTAGTTGGTATTAAACTTAACACATCCCAACGCTGGCAACTGCCCAGAATAATCTAGTTTCAGTCACATTTTTATTCAAGAACAATGTTGCCTTGGATATGTCGACACAAATGTTGTTTTAGACACTTATGCTGTGTTCACACCAAATGCGAACAATCGCGTTCCACGCACTTTATTACTCACGGGCAAAGTTCGTTATTTTCACGCTAGTGACGTGAAAAACATCACGCGAAGGGGAGTGTCTTCACTCGTCTGGATCGTCAAACAGTACGAGCTCTTTGCGCAAATTTCTCGCTCAAGCGCCGCACGATTTGCGTCATTCGAATCGCGAGTTCGCGTCTTTGCAATTCGTGTTTGACGTGAACCCAGCATTAGAAAAGTCTTGAACAATACGGAACGATGGATATGAAACACTTTCTTTCAATGAAATGCGCTGTTGCGTCATGCGCAGTAATGCCAGGGACATTTATCGTAAATAAAAAAGAAGGTAAACAGGGCTAATTTTGCCTTTTACTCACCCTTGGCCGATCTTCTCGTATCGGGTATACTTCTTTTTTGGATCTCCAATGCTGACTATAGTTCCTGTGAGGACAAAGAGAGAACACATGCGATTTGAGAAGTGAAACTACATGAAGAACTTCTCGCATGCAGTTGTGACGTACTCAGCTTGTCCATGATCTCCTCGTCTGTCATCTTGCCCTTTTTGGGCCTCTGTCTGTCGTTGGCCTTAGAGGCGACCTCGCTTTCTGGAGAGGTCACGGGCAGGGGGATCGGATCGATTACAGACGGTCGAGTATATACCTGAAAAAATAACAGAGCCAGAAGTTTGAGTAGTTTTAAAACGTTTAAAAAAAATCTAAATTTAAAGACAATAATTGAGTCCACACCAAGCTACAATGATAACTGTACAGAAGAATGATATCGTAATCACTTGTCTTTCAGAGCGATTTTTCCAGGCTAATTAACTTTTATTGATGGGTGAACCACTTTAATGTGACTGGAAATGGTTCTTACACTCTTGGTGTGCTCCGGTCGGGGTGCGACAACCGGTGGTGGTGTCTCATCGTCGTCGTCCTCTTCATCATCAACAGTTCTGATTGGAGATGAAGGCTCTGGTGTTTTCTTAACAGGCTGTCGTTTCAAGAGAGAACCGGTATGACACCATTTCACGAATAGCTTTAGAAGTAAATAGTTCGATTTTTTTGCTGTGGATACATACCGATTGTTCACCAGAGGGAAACCCATCCTTTTCTATAGTAAGAAGTAAAACGATAAACACAAGGTCACACAATAATTCCCCGTAACAACAGAAAACGAGACAGCAATGTACACCAAAATGCTTGAAGTCCAGACCTGAGGAGAAGCTGAGGTACTTCTGTCGCCCGTTGCCCGTGGAGTCGTAGAACTTGAGGACGTCTAGAACGGCTTGAGGGTTCTTCTTCTGCTCGGACTTGGTGATGTTGGAGGTTTGCAGTAACCTCGCCCATTGCTCTGGCATTCCCTACAAAACACCAACAGAGCCAACAATGGACGCACACATTCGTGTTAATAGTTATTTTTGATAACAGACCAAGTTAGTACTGGACTATAAATTAATAGCTCTAGTACAAATAGAAAATATGTCTTCATACCGTAAACTCCCCAGTAACAGCATCGAATCCCACGTGGATTGTGTGTTCAAAGTCTGATGGCGGTGAGATCTCTGGTCTTTCTTTATCTCTGTCTTTTCTTCGACCACCTGCGACATACATTGCACAAACATCACAACTCCGCATCATTGAGTTTCACTCTATCATGTCTGAAAGCATAATAAAAAGTGCAACGATATTGCAACGGAGTGAAACGTGGTGACACATCTCTAGAGGCCACGGCATGTACAGTAATGCGTGAAACAGAACGTGAAGTCAAAACGAAACTGTTACAAGGGTGCACGTGAAACCAGTTGCAACTGTATCACAACCTAAATATCACTGTGCTTGGGTGCAAACAAACTCAAGGCACACAAACACTCACCCTTCTCGGCCCCTGAGAAGATGGAGATGATCTTATTGCGAGGCTTCCTCTCCTCCGGCACCGAGGGGAGGGGCTTGGAGCTGTGATTGGCGGAGAGCGCGTGGTCCTTCCCGCCACCGCTGAAGATCGTGCTGCTCATCCTCACGGGCGGAGCAGGCGGCTTGTCCTCCACGTCCCCATTATCACACATGGTCCCGGAGAAAGGGTGGAGGAAAGAGAGAGGGAAATAAAGGAGGAGTGGGGGAAATAAAGGAGGAGTGGGTTGAGGGAGAACGTCCGGAGCGAAGCGGAAGTGGAGATAAAGAAGAGAAGGAATTAGAGCTGGAGAAGAGGAGACAAAAGCGAAGGAGAAGCACAACGGAGAGAGACGGAGAGATGAGCGATGCGGACGTAAAGCTTCGGCAGGAGACACTAAAGCACAACCACCGTCAAACTCCCATACGCACAAGAAACAAGTTATCAACTCACATGGATTTTTATTTGGCAAAACTTTCAAGAAGTAGAGATAAACCAATTACTTTTGTGGCGTATAATAGGCAAGGCATATATCCGATATACCGATATGTGGCACTTGCTTGTTTTAACTTTTGTCAAATCGAGGATAATGCAATGACGAGGGGTGTTAGACTGGATTAAATTGCTCATTTTCATTTGGATTCAAACATTGCTGGACACATTTGGGATAACAAGTAAACATAAACTGTGCTAGTGTTTTTCTGATATTTTAATGCAAAAATCATCAATGTGTCTTTAACAGTCAACCGGTCAACAAAGTTAAGCACAATGATAGAGATTTCATTATTTTACTTCGAGATAAACGTTAGATTATGCAACAACAATCATTATCGGTTTGGGATATCGGCCTCTTGCCTGCTTTAACCGATAAGCCACTAGTTCGTTTTAAATTGATCAAATCTGTCCGATAAATATTGGTGGCTGATACATCTGTGCATCTCTCCCAAGCAGATGAATAATGAAAAATTATATATTTTCATACTGCGAAGTCATGATAATAATACAACAATACTAAAAATTCCAATGGACCTTAAACCGATATTGTCATAATATATAATATTATGTCAATATTAGGGATGCAACAACATCAAAATCTCACTGTACGGTAATACCTCGGTACGATGTTTGTTGCCATATTTAAAATAGCAAATGATGCCATAAGCATCCTCTTTCTTTATCCTCTAATCATAACTGTTGCATAGAGGTATGAGTTATAGTATGAGATGGGTCAAAAAATCCCTTTTATAAAATAAAATAATTGCACCAGATGGACCTTGCCAAAGGTTACATTATTATTATTTTTTCGAACATTCTCTATGTTAGGCCCGGAAGACCTAAGATCGTTTCATACAATCATGTGACCGCGATAATATTGAGACAATTTTGCTATTGCGATAATAACACGACATCGATAATATCGTTACATCCCTAGTCAATATATATAATATATTGCCGCATATAATCCTATATTTACATTTTTAGGGTTTCTTGACTGTTTTTATGGCATTCAACAAGGAGTCTAAAGTTAAACCCCACAGCAGTCGACCAGACACCAAATCTACAAAAAGCTGTGTGGTTTATTACAATGCAGAAGTGACACAAATCTAAATATACGATTATTCAGAACCAAATGATAAGACATCCAACACATCTGGACCCTGCATTCAATACACTCCGAATAGCTAAACTGTGAATAAAAGAGAGATACTAGAAAAAAAGTGTTTTCAGTAGTTCTGTTTCATAACCAAGTAACAAACTTGACCACATTAACAGAAATGAATTTACAATAAGAAAACAAAACCCACAAATTGAACCCCTCCACCAGATCACATATATCCTCACTACCCTTGGATTCACAACATAAATATAAAAGACATGACTAGTGAGTTTTCAGTTCAGGCTATATGGGTGGTGCTGTATAAACATGATAAATCATAATCTTGTGTGTTTGTGTGATTTAGCAATTCCAGGCCAAGCAACAGATATGCAGAAGAAAAACCTGCTACACACAAACCAGCAAGCCTACACATACAGAAATACAGTAATAAAAAGACAGCGTCTCAAATCCTAGTGTGCTCCCTATCTAGACAACACCATGGTGGAAATCACTGCCGCTAAAACGTTCAATACGACCGTATTTAGGCATTACAGGTGAAAAATAACTCCGAAAGTTGCGGTACAGATAGGCAGCACACTAGGTTTTGAGACACAAGCGCAGTATTTCGGGTTTTGTCGCCACTTACCTGTGAAACTAAACTCAAAGTTGGCTTTAAAGCGCTCGAACGGACCCGTCGAGAGTTCTTCCCGTTCGGCGAGGAACTGGAGCTGAAGTGTGACGGTTTTTGTGTTGTTATTTGTTGACTATCGGTGTATTTTTGTAGTTTTTGTGTTGGTTTAGGGAAGGGGAGGCGCCCAGCAGCGTCTCTTTCTGCCCTCGCCTGCAGCAAACAGCCCGGCGATTGTTTCCGGTGCGATGGCATTATGGGCAAACGACGGACAAAATAAAAGCCCCACGCTGTCTGTTAAATTGTAAGTTATACTTCACCCAAAAATGAAAATTCAGTCATCATTTACTCACCTTCGAGTCCAAATGTGTATACATTTCTTTGTCCTGATGAACACAGAGACAGATATTTTGTAGAATGCTTATAACCAAACAGATCTCAACACCCATTGACTACCATAGTAGGAAAAATGACTTTATCATTTTTATTTGTTCTGTTGAACACAAAAGAAGACATTTGGAAGAATGTAGGACAGCAAACAGATCTGGGGCACTTTTGACTTTTTTCCTACTATGGGAGTCAATGGGTGTTGATATCTGTCTGGTTATAAGCATTATTCCAAACATCTTTCTCTGTGTTCATCAGAACAAAGACATTTATACACATTTGGAACAACTCGAAGGTGAGTAAATGATGACAGAATTTTCATCACTTTAAGCTTTGATTTAAATTAAACCAAGTGTTCATTACAAAAACATTTATATGAAGAACTATAAACTATGTTACCTATTTATTTTGGTTTTGGAGTCATTCGCGTTCTCAGAATAGAGTCAGAATGCTGCTTTATCGAAAACATTGAAGATAACTTTGTTGCGAAGTTAATTTCTTCCAAAAAATTGTCTTGCATCCCACAATGTACACTTTCTCACATGAATACACCTCAATACTACACAAAACATAATAAACAACAATTATCGCTGCCTGCAGTCCATCAACTCCTTGCACTTTTTCACTTTTAATGTTGTAAGAAATTGAGACAGAAATAATACTTTCGTGACTTGTTTAATACATTCTATTTTCTTTACAACTTTACAACACATTTTCCTGTATAAAGAATAAATTATCAACAGTGGCGGTATTATGGTAAAGTTGTACCTTAAATAAAATGAACTTGCTTATTTACATTCATCGTTAAATACAAAAAAACTCAATGTTTTTGTTTACGTTGTCTTTTTGGAATGATTATAGGTGCTGTGCTTCCACATGGCTCGGAGGATCAAACTACAGCTCAGCAGGGTCACTAAAACAGTGACGACACAGACTGTGACGGTTTGTGTGGCATCTCCAACTGGAATCTCCAGGCTCACAGGTCCTGTTTCCTTTTAGGGAGAGATAACGTATTGCGATTCATTCAATTATTAATTCAATTTTTATTTTTCAAGCACTTTTAAAAAACACAGTGTACCAAAGTGCTGTACAGTTTAAAAAGATAAAATAGCATATACAAATATATTAAAAAGATAATGGAAGTTATTTGATTAACTTTCATCACCTTTAAATCCAGAATCTTCAACCATGAACACAAGCTGACGTTACCGAGCGTACAGGAAGCATCAACGACCACATGAGATGAGCCGGGAGGCGGAATCTTGCCTGTGATAAAAGAACAAATACTTATGAGAAAGTAAATGTGAAATCTGCTCGAGTTTAAGATGATCAAATTGTGTTTGCTTTTTCACAGCTGTCAGATTTACTTACATTGATCTGATCGAATTAACAGCCTGGGTGACTCAATGTCCACTTTCACCCGTACATGACCAGAGTCTGAGGGTCTGTGATAGCGTGCATGAACGGGAACTGTGGCTGCATGTTGTCCAGAAATCTCCGATGAAGAAAGAAAAATCAATGCTGTAAACCCGGTGGACAAATATTCTGGAGCTTCCAGGTCAACTTTTGAATCAAGAAGAACCTACACAAAACATTTAATATGCAGAATATTTTCATGAGATCAAATAGTTGGACCATATGTTTTAAAATATCATATATAAACAGATTTTCTTAAAAGCGAATAACATTGAAGCTGTCACCTCCAATCCTGTGTCCTCTCTCAAATTTGCCAGTTGATATTCATCCATATAAACTCCACTTGGCAGCTTTTGAACTAATAAAGCTTTGACATCATGATCCACTTTGCCATACTGAATACTGTATTGGAGTTCTCTACAACCAAACATTAGATATTTAGCTATGTATTAAACTTTATAAAACACATTGAGGTCAAAACCAGTAAGAAGAGACTGAAAATGTTACCTGTGAAATCCTGCTTTAGCTATCTTCATAGACATCTTTACTGACTTCAACCATTCAGACGAAAAACAGCTATGGACTGTGAGAAATTGGAGAAAAGATACATGATAGCAAAAGATCAACATAAGCAACAACTTTCGACGCATTAGCTGTCATTTATTTAAAATCTGGCAGCTATTGTAAAATAACACTATCGAAATTACAATCCGTTACAGTATTAATACCTTCTTGTGAGCTTCCACTGTGAATAAAATATAACACGGCTACTGATAAGTACAAATAAAAAGGCTGCATGTCGATGAACAAGCACGCATTGTACAAGTTACTTCCGTGTTTGATGAGGCTAGTACAGCAGATGGCGCTAAAGAGAGATTCTTATATTGAAATAGCGCAGCGCTGCTCTCACAAGAAGAAGAAGAAGAATAAGCGCAGAAAACGCATTTTCTTTTTTTATTTAAATTGTGGGTTTGTTTTCGGCCTGTCACATTATGTAAGTATGCTTTTAATGATACAATCTCTATTATAGGATTAGATAAAATTAAGCGTGCAATTGTTGCCATGGTTACAACAACATCTATCTATCGATCTATCTAATCTGTCTAATGTTTATGTGTTGTTTCTGTCCAGATGGGGAATTGAAAATGTCCACAGTAGCCAAACGATGCGGGGTAAAGTTTGATCCACCGTCAATTATCGTTCTATATGAGAATAAAAACACAGGCGAGATGAGGAAAAGAGTTATACCAGTGAGGAATTTCTCGCAATACTCAGGTATGACCATTAAAATAATGTTTACATTCATATCCTATATCTTTGAATAAAAACTGCATAGCATGTTTATTTTAATATTAGCAGTATTTATAAATGTATGAGTATTTCAAAATAATGATATATTTTGAAATATAAATTGTGCTTAAGTTCAACAGTTCAGTAATGTGTATGTAAATATATTAGTGGACTTTACATAATGATTTTGTATCATGTTATTATTAAGTGCTGTCCTAATGGCTGCTTCTCTCTCCAGATTGTAGCCGGGCAGCAGAGAGGCTGAAGTATCACATCCGTCACAGCGTTTACCTAGAATCTGTGTCTTTGGCTCAACTTGAAAGACTGCATCTGATTCTCCGCGATCATTTGCGAGGCCTCAGTCTGGAGGAGAGTCTGGCTGCTCAGCGGGGCGCCGGCCCCAATGACGAGGACCTGAATAAACTGAGCGATGAGGAGTTAAACCGCAGGAAGGCCCAGATGGACGAGCTGTTTGAACGGAACCGCAGACGAAAGAACGATCCAGACTTTGTGTACGATGTAGAAGTGGAGTTCCCTGAGAACAGCGTACGAGAGACGTGTAGCTGGGACGATCATTCCGATGATGAGTTTTAGAAGATCAGACACTGGAAATCTTGTAATCAGGTTTAAATCTGTCATGGGTTGTGTGTTTTACTTGAGGCGAAAATACACTACAAGACTTTCGCTCAGATTTTCAGTCTGGACTTGTTGCAGAAAGTCTGTGCCAGTCTGCAGATTTGATCAGTTAGTGTGTTTCTATCTGAAACTTTCGAAAAGTCTGCAAGCGTTGTGATGTCTAGGTTAAAAAATATCTGTTCAGGTTTTTAAAGTCGTGTAGTGTATTCCAGCCATTAGTTTGGGGAACTGTTATTGTATGCTGATCTATACATTTCATAAGGTATAGATTGTTCTGAAACCACTTCCTTTGTCAAATTAAATGTGGTTGATGAACCAATAGATGAGGAAGCAAGACAAATCTGCCAATATTTGGCCATTTGAAGACTATTACATCTTCTGAAATGTCACTGTGGTGGTATATTAACCCATTTCGTGACACTTTTGAATTAATTACTGTGTAGAATGTGTAAAATCCTACAGTATATTTTATACACTAAAAGTTTGATGATGCTTTAGTGTATGGTTTTTTGTTTATGATTGTTGTTTGAAAGATCTAGGCGAATACAAATTGTGCACATGTTACTATATTTTAATTATATTTAAATAAACAATATTTTTGGATGTGAATGGAGAATTCGCCAACAAACATCAAGCATCTAGAACTTCAACGAAACGCATTTAAAACGCATCTGGATATTGGCATTGGTCAACCTTAAGCAGTTAAAGACTCACAATTCTTCAAAGACTTTTAAACAACATTATGACATATTCTTTAAACGACAAGTAGTTTTAATGGTGAATATTTATTTGTTTTTAGGAAAAGCTTTACGGAACGTACAACCACGGACAGTTAGCCATGATAAAATGTTACTTGATTGTCACACTCTCAATCTTTGTGGATTCTACCCACAAATGACATGACACACCTCAATTGGAAAGTCCATAAGACAAGAACAGAATTAAACACATAATATTCTGCTTTATATTTGGATCACATTTATATAGAATCATGGTACAACAGCAGTGTACCTTAAAACAAACGCTAACACCTCTTAATCTCACTTTGGTAGTAGATCATCTGACATTTTTGTGCCATCGCAATAGCTCGGGTTTCTTTTCTGACCTTTACAGCGGGTCGCAATAAAAACTGCAACAGAGTCCCGTTCCATTCTTGCATCACGACTGACTGTAGAACTACACAGCAGAACCTCTGAGTGCCACTTGAGTCTGGTCGTGTAAAAAGTGCATGAAAGCCGCTGAAGACGTATGGCAGATACTGCCAAAAATCCATGATTTTAAACATTCACAAACCGGAACACAACGATGCAGCTACATTCTGTATTTTCATCAGATGTCCTTTGAAAAGCAGTAGTCCTAATTTCAGATCTCTCGGAGTTCTGTAGAAGATACTTGGGAACAAAATGATCTCCACGGGGGAATGGAGTGAAATTTGATTGTCCAACTCAAAATGAAAAACATGCAAATGAAGCCACTTACGTCCCACAATGTCTCTTCGGGATTTTGCAATTATGTGATTAGACACAATAAAATCTCACACTTGCATTTGAAAGTTTCTGTTCTGCTCTCACAAAAGGGGGAGTTTCTAACTCAAGTCCAGGCAAAATTGTCAGAAAAAGCATATAGCGTAATACATTTAACATCGGCTGCATTCAGCATTCGAAAACTTTGTTCCAAGTAAATTCTTTAGAATTTAAGGGTACGCTCGAAACGACTTGCGCAGGGCTCGAAAACATTTCACGGGTTAGTTTGGATGCTTGAAGCTTCAGAAATGAAAGTGTACAATGCAAATTACACAGATCAGTAAGTAAAAAGAAAAATATATATCATATATATCTATCATATCCTGGATTGTCTGAAAAAGACAGTGACAACACAAAATGGGAACATTTCAAGTACTTTAAAAAATAAAAACTTTGTTTTCTTGTGACCCTCATATATTTCATCATGGCCATATAAAGGAGTATATATATATATTATACTATTTTACCACAAAATACATATTTATACGCATATTCATATATAAACATAATCTCTCAACGTACAAATGTTCAACTCATTTTTTCTTTCGATCCTGGGTGCATCGTGGACAGAACCTGCAAGAAAGTGAAACGTGATTATCACTTCAAAAACCCATCAGTTTCAACAGTTCCCCATTTGACTGCCAGCTGACATACCATTTCCCTTTGGGTTTCGTCGTCAGGTCAACGCAGGCGAAGTGAAACCACTCGATCGGACACTGTTAAACAAAAGTATTTAATAAAAACATTAAAGACAGACAAAAGCAAAGACAACACTTTTAAAACGTTTACATTGACGGAACAGATATTGTATGGGCACGAAGCAAAAGTGATTCGTACGTCGGGGTTGTCGCATCCGATCATTTCTCCATATGACACTTGGTGACACAGGCAGTATGTGGGTTCGTTGGGGTCCACTGGCATGTCTAAAACGTCTGATGGGTGAACTGGAAGGATGGATTCAGAGAACTCAGGCCTGCAGAAACAGAGAAAGCATGCATGATGTCAGATGCATACAACACACAAACACGCTGTTGCAAATGTAAAGAAATAAAAAAGCAACACTTAACAGCATAAACGAGAAGGAACACAAAAGGTCACAGAAAGAAGCTTTGAGACACACCCGTTTTTCATTTTCTTCTTTCTGGGAGAATCGTCATCTGAACACTTCCTTCCTCTTCCTTTAGGGCCTCGTTTTTCCTTTAGGTTTCCTCTACCACCCACCTCTACAGAAAACACAAATGCGTGCTGTTTTGTAACTACAAAGTGTTTATGTAAGCACGCAAACACTTTGTAGGGCTGTATGTGTTCATTTCAACGTCTTACTCTTCAGTGCTCTGTTCTCTGGACTTTCGTAGCCGCTGACGTCTAACTTCTCCTTCAGCTCGTTTTCAAAGCGTGCGAGATCAGCATCAAGCCTGCGGATGTGTTTGTCCACCTAGTGAAAAGAAGCCCAAGTTTCAATAGCAACACCAGGAAAGAAGAAACTTTCAATGCACACTACTCAAAACAAATCAAGTATCTGTCTGAAAACTATTTCCATATTTTTTATCATACCATTTCATATGTCTGCATGGCCAGCTGAACTTTGTCATCGCTGTATTCTTTGCATTTGCTGAAGCCGTTCTGAATCTTCTGCAGGTGCTCCACTCGCTGCTCCGGGGCCAGATTTCGGACGTTGGAGATGTATTCTTCAGCAAGCTTATCGATTTCCCCTTTCTTTTCTGCACATGTAGGACAAAACAAATACAATACAACTTTATTGACAATGACAGTTGTCCTTCCACATCTGCACCACTTACAACAAACATTAGAGAAGAAATATTTACAAAACATATGTTGCTGGATTAGCTGTAAACAAACAAACAAACCTAGCAAGAATTTTGGGTAAAAACAGGGCCAATAGAAATATGTAGGTATCACAAGATCACAAAAATGCTACCTACGTAGACAGCAAACTCTATTTGAAGACGTGATCTTACCCTCAGCTCTGTTGTCCAGCTCCCGCATGAGCGTGAAGTTTCTCTGGAGCTCACAGGGCAGATTTTCAATGCCTGCGCAAATCAAAACAACGACGCATGTGGTAACTTTAACAACTTTTGCGCTTCAAACACAAGAGGAAACGACCATCTTATCTGACGAAAATAGCACACAGATAAATATCCATCACCATCTTACCACAAAAGTCATTTTATTTAAATATGTGCACGTGCAAATTCTGCCCAAAACATAACATATGTTTGTTTACTTGGCCAGCATTCCGACAACATGCTAACTCTCTTTAGCTCTTCACGAATAACTAATTCGCTTTACTTTCACGTCAGCAACATTTAGATCCTAACACGTAAAACCTAAGCAACAAAATAAAGACAAAATAACCGTTTAAAAAGGTTTTGATGTGAAAATATAAGCTTATCAACCTCTTGGCTAACTAGCTGAAGCTCGCTAATGCTAATCTGACAGTAGCCACCAAAACCGCATCCGCTAAAACATCTTAACTGCCCTTGAAATTAAGCGTAATCGCATAAAATATTACAAATGTAAATGTATGACATACTATCAAGGTAATGTTCGAGATATATCGCTGTCGCCATGGTGACAATCTTCTCCGTTTCCTGCCTGTATGCTTTTCTCCTCCGCCCGCCAGCGTGAGGTGGAACAACACAGGCGCGTCATGAATAATTAACGACGCACCCCTCAGCTATAGGCTGATAGGCGACTGGGTTGAAAGTCGCGATTTGATTGGATGGCACTGGGGCTTGGCTCATTAGAGGGTTTTCGACGTCTCGTCTCCCGACATGAATAAATAACGTTGTTTAGACGCTATAATTTGTTTATACGCGATTGTCACACAAAGGATAAATTTGTTTCTTACGAAAAAGAGTTTGTATGATGCTATTAAAATAATATTCTGGAGGAATATGTCGAGTTTTAAATAATAAAATATAAATAAACACGTACATATACAATAATAAAAAACTATTTTAAGCGCACTTGTTTGACCCGGAAGCATTAAGCGCCCCCTGGTGACAGGAACAGGAAGTGCACGTAAGTTCATTTTCACACTTTCCTAGCACGTGCGCGTTTAATATAATTGTTTTATACGATCTATGTTGTTCGTTACACCGTGAATGTAAATATACAAGGTTGTGTGCAGTTCAAAGCAGTAACTTTGATGCAGTGAACTGTTGTTAGATGGACACAACAGAGGAACATGAGAGTGATCTACAGTCTCAGGTATGACGTGTGTCCGACCTCTTCAGATACACTCATGAAGTGACAGCTGACGTGATGTTTGTGTGACAGATAGAGGAGGTTGAAGCCCTCTCGTCCATCTATGGTGATGAATGGTGTGTGATCGACGAGGCGTCGAGAATATTCTGCATCAGAATATCTGACGAAACCCAGCAGCCCAAATGGACTGTGTGCTTACAGGTGTGCGCACGTGCTTTGTTGACATTACATGCTTATAACGTTTTAAAACCTGCTTTGCATCGCTATTATACACACAATAACGTCCTTTTAATCTAATAAATAAATTATTCTTTTATTGTGTATATAATTTTACACATTTATATTTACAACATATTGCAATTTGCATACTCTGGGAATGATCATAATTAATACACAATATGTATTAATTCAAAGAATACCATGGTACATTGTTGATTTAAAGGTGAAAACTAGCAGTTGAGGCTTCAAACATCAGTCAAACAACATGAAATGAAAATAAAAGTAACACAACCTACTTTACATAACTGGTAACACATGTCCATTAACAATTACTTCAACAACATCAATATATTATAAAATGAGAAGAGTTAGGCAATGTATACATTTAAAAGATCAATTTCAATTTGTCTTTTTTTCACCTCATTAATTTTACTCGGATGGAGTAAAAAACACGACAGTGTTTTACAGTAAAATTAAATTAATAAATATAAATCATTATAATAAAATATATTTGATTATATATAAATATAAGAAAGTATATAAAAACATGTTTTGCCCGTATATGTGAAGGTCATTATTTTATTTTTCCGATAAAATGCATTTGTTTACATGTTTGTTCTTGCTGCATGGTTTGATTTGTGTGTCAAAGAACATGCGTGTGTTGTTTTCGTTTGTTTGAAGATCATACTTCCTCCAGAGTACCCAAGCTCAGCGCCTCCAATGTATCAAATAAAGTATGTTTCGTCTTCTTCACTCTTAACAAACCTTTAAATCATACATTTAAAGAAATATTGCTATTTGAATATTACGAATTTTCAATAAAAGCCGTGTTTTATTGCTTTAGTGCTGCCTGGCTCAGAGGACAGGACCGAATGACCTTGTCAAACAGTTTAGAGGAACTCTACGTGTAAGTATGTCTTATTGCTCTTCTGCTGGAAACGGCACATCATTTCAGTTAAATAAAAACGTGTCAAGTTTGTAGAGAGATGGTGCAGAAGTGCATGTGACGTGTTTGTTTTGAACAGTTTGTTTCCGCCGTCATTCGTCATACAGGGAGAATGCAGGAGAGAACATTCTGTACCTCTGGGTGGAGAAAATCAGAGAATTCCTCGTGGAAAAACCCCAAAGCGCTGAGACGGGTGAGACCCCACAATTGACCCATGTTCTTCTTCACCACATGAAAAGATGAAAATAGCATCGTAATCAAAAAGCTTTCGCCTGCTTCTGGATTGCTTAATAATACTCGTCGTGGCCGTCTGGGAACAAATCCAGCTTAGGTTTTCCTTCCCTTATTGTTTCCCGTCACATAAATGTCCATCAAGATTAAAGTGAATATTTAGTCATTTTATTTTTAATGATTCGTTCTCTTCCTGGGGTTTTAAGATGTTGTGTATATAACAGATTTCCAAGCAGAGATAATGACGTCCACTGGTCCTCGCACATCACAGAACGCTTGAATGCAAAATTCAGAGCCTTGACGCACAGACCCGTCTGCTCATTGGCTCAGGTTTCTTTCAACTCGTTAGAGTCTTATTGTGTGTGACTCTGTCTTTTCATGTACAGAATGCATTATTCAAAGATTTAGCATATTTCAGGAATGTGTTATGTCATGTTGCAGTAGGGGGCAGTAGGCAGCCATACCATGCGTCTTATTGAGAATCAAAATCCTATAGTTCTGATGGATTAGCGCACATGAGCAATATGTTACCAACATTCGTTCATCCTCATGTCATTCAAAACCTATATATGACTTTTCTGTGAAACGCGAAAGAAGATATTTGGAGAAATGACTTTTTCGTGTTCATTCAATGGGGCTCTGTGTTGTTTGGTTACCGACATTCTTCAAAATATCTTCTTTTGTGTTCTGCAGAAGAAAGAAAGAAAGTTTGAAATAACATGAGTAAATGATGAAAGAATTATGGATGTAAGGACATGAGGATGTATTTCTAGAGAAGAAACTGGTGTCAGCTCATACGAGTCATCCTCTAGAACTGAGCATCTTTAGTTAAAAAGAACAGACAGGAGAAGATCGACTGTTAAACAACAGCGCCTTTGTTGGTCTGGCTCATAAAATTACAGTTCCAAGATGTTGTTTCGTCTAATTGGCCTTTTTGTTGAAGCCCTACTAGTGTTTTGTTTGTCTGGGCTTTTTGTTTCGGGCAGTTTCAGTAATGCCATGCATTTGTGTATGAAGCGAACGCTGGAATGGAGAGAATTAAAGACGGTCGGGCGTTATCAGTCAATTGTTCTCTCGGGCTTTTAAGAAACACGGCGTTCCTGGTGGCAGAGGTCCGGGAAAAAACCCCCTTGGCACGCTTTTAATCTTTCATATGTCTGTGGTCGTAGGTGCTTGGTGTGGAAAAGTCAGGTCTATGGTTTCATCGAAAAAGAATAGAAGGCATACGATGTTCTCTGTGGAGATGTGCACAATCGAAACAGGCGCACGGGGCTCGCCGGCAATCAGGCGCACGCTCTGTCATTACGCTAGAGGTTACAGACCCTTCAGCGGGAAGAACTCTTCTGATTGTTCCAAACTGGTGGGTGGAGAGCGGCATCTCGAGAACAAGGAAGTTATAGATGTTGATTTGGACAGGGAAAAAGCTGGGCATGTTCATGTGCCTCAAGGGAGGCTACCGCAACGTCAATATAGTTTGCGATGTTGTTATGGCACTTTTCCTAGTGGTACAGCTCACTTTTGGGGGGTTTTCCACTGGGTACAGTAGCTAACCTGATACATTTTTTTTACCACCTCGGTTGAGGTTCCAAGCGTACCGTACCGATACCAAAATGTGACGTGTTTACACACAGAATCATTACCAGCGTCATTGGATTTGCAACACAAGAATACGCAATTTAATACGTAATATTGGCATTTCGTTATATGCTTTGTGACTGTTATATAGAGATTGAGACCCTTAACGCAATGCTTAATGCAAGATTAGTTTACCCTCGTGCGCCGTCGAGCAAACCAAATGATCGTTGTCTGCTCTTTGCTGTAAGATTTCCCAAACTTCCCAAATTTTGTTTTGCTCCCATCCGCCATCGATATGCACCATTACTCCTGTGTTGTGCGTTTGTTTGTGGCGCGTTTGCGATGATGCTACGGCAGAAGAGGCGGCGTAACTATGACGATACGTTTATAATCCCACCCACTTGGAAGCAGCACTAAACTGCAGTGGAAAAGCAAACTGAGCCCAAGTGAAGTGAGCTGTACTGAGCAGAGTCGTACTAAACCTGACGGTACCATGCAGTGGAAAAGCGCCATTTGTTTTTAGATTTGGTTAAAATTTATATAGTTATATTGAACATCTTTGATTCCATCTAGTCTACATGCTCTAAAACTGAACATATTCGGCATGAAACGGAAGTAGCGATTGTATCTTTTTTACGTATCGTGACGTATACCCGAAGAAAGAAAGGGGAAGAAATTTTGGGCGGGAGTTGATTTCATCCATCTAGAACTGATTGGATCGTTGAAAGTTAAAAGATTTGAACGCACGTTTGCAGTTAGTCAGTCATTGGAGCCACGCCCTCGCGCCATTCCTCGTGACCGGAAGTGAAGAGAGGTCGTTTCGAGGGGGGGACGAGATTAAAGGGATAGTTCGCTCAAAAATCTAAATTCTGTCATCATTTACTCACCCTCATGTTGTTCTTAACCTGTATAAATTACTTTGTTTTGCTGAACACAAAGGGAGGTATTTGGAAGAATGTCAGTAACCAAACAGATCTTATCCCCCCATTTGCTGCCATAGTAGGGAAAATAAATGCTATGGCAGTAAATGGGGGATGAGATGTGTTTGGTTACTGACATTCTTCCAAATATCTTTTTTTGTGTTTAGCAGAACAAAGAAATGTATACCCGTTTGGAACAACCTGAAGGCGATTAAATGAGGACAGAATGGTCAGTTTTTGATTAAAGATTACAAGTGCAAATGAATGAAAAAAAATGATATGCACAGATAAATAATTTATAATAAATACTGCAGAATTGTGTAAAACAATTAGAATGATCATTTTTAATTTCATGCCGACTTTAATGGGATAGTTCACCCCAAAAATGATCATTCTTTCATTATTTATTCACCCTCGTGTCATTCCAGTCCTGTATGACTATATTTCTTCTGCAGAACACAACAGATGATATTTTGAAGAACGTTGGTCCCCATCGACTTCTAATGTATGGACACGAAACCAATGCAAGTCAATGGGGACCAACAGTTTTTGGTTACCAACATTCTTTAAAATATCTTCTTTTGAGTTTTGCAGATGAAAGAAAGTGAGTAAATGACGGAATCTTCGTTAATCTTCGTTAAAATTAAACTATCCCTTTAAGTTTTTAATAATTGTTTTAATTTTAAGACCTGGATGGTCTACTGTTTCCGGTGAAAATTCAAAGTGTGAATCGATGGACACTAAATGGCTGATATTACTCACAGCTAGATGGCGGAGTTTAGTGACGCTACACTGCATTAATAAAATTAAATCAAAGATGCGTCGCTAAATTAATCAATGTAAGTATACAGAAAACATAACATACAAAATAATAAATGAATAAATACTTAAATGCAAGGAAGAGCTGTATTATGATGTTCGTGATAGTTAAGGATGACAGTGTCGTCTAGGCAACAACGGCCACATCCGTTTTGTGTGACCTTCTTAGTATGTACCAGTGCGTGCATACAGTTTTGCTACACAATAAAATGTATACACTTTTCCATAACAAAAACAGTACATACTTAAAGAACATAGTATAAGTAGGCGAACTGGGACGCAGCAGTACAGATTGCATTCTGCTCAAGCTGATTTTGCTGCGTTTGCGCTGTTACCCGATTTGCATAATTCCTTTAGGAAATCAGGCGCTATACAGTTCGAGCAAATAATTTGTCAGATGAAGCAATTTACTCTTTAATTCCCCCACGGTATTCAAATCTTAATTGAGAATTTTAAACTGAATGAAAATGATACCACAGATTTGCATGGATAATACCTGCGCCGCTGTGAAGTTCAGCGTGGCGAAGTCGAGATAAAAATATCTCGAGCGGGCGGCTGACAGGACCTCCGCACCTGACAAGAAACGTCTGGCTAACCGTGTGGTCAATGGGCTTCAATCTGAATTCTCTCCGGATGAGGAGTTTGCCCTTTCGTGCACGACGTTACAAAATATTTGCACAGTGGCAAACCGCGAGATTCTCGAAGAGGAGCCCAGCCGCTGTTTCCCGAGCCATTTGTCCTGATTGTCTACCTCGAATCTCGCATCCCTTTGAACATAATGTTTTCCCAAATTATTGGTCGCCTGATATTGGATCCATGCCTTTGATCTAGCCATCTCTGCAAAGTTGAATTGTTTGGATAAAATGAATAGAGCAGCATGCCGCCGCCGAGGTAGTTCCTTTCCTCTCGCCGTCGCAGAAAACCCGGCGCTGGGGGAGATGTAATCGTAATCGATGAAAAGACCTGCGCTGCCTTGACAGAAGGCGTTAATCTTTATCACCAGGGCACTAAAAGGCCCCATGAGGCCGGTGGCGAGTCCAGAATTGACTTTCATGTTTTTTGACACTCGCCCGTCTTCTCCGCTCTTTCCAGGAGTGGAGAAAATCTCGCAGTTCTCTTCCTTCTTAGGGGAAGGAGTTTGTTTCGTCTTGCTTTGTTAGCCGGAGAGCTGATAGCACTTCTCTTTTCTGTCGAGCAGAAATTTTTTTCGGGGTGCTTAAAGGTCTGTCTGTGGGACTCGAAAAGGGGTCCGAATTTGTCATCCAATCAGAAAATGTCTCTAGCTGTCTAGTTTAATTTGGACATAAAAACAATTATTTGGTGATTACATTTAGATTGAAAAAAGCACGTGTAAGTAATGTCAATTGGTTATCAAGTTTAAGTGGGACTTGTTATCAGTTGTTACATACAGGTACAAGCGGTATGTAATTTTCTCTCGGTTCATTGCTAGTTATAGCTGATCATGTGACGGTCCACTGCCCAACGCCCTATACGAGTCCTTAACAGCTATTGTGTTTGAAAGACAGCTCTCCCACGCCGTTCCCTCGATGCGATAATTGGCACGCAATCATTGTGTATGTCAATGGTTTCAGTATGCAAATGAATGGAAAACTCGAAAGGGAAATGGAGATCCGGCTGAATGGGGTAAAAATGGATACGGAGCGGCTCGTTCATTAGCCGAGTCGCATTAATTGTCTGGCGTTTTCACGAGACCTTCGTAAATTGCGGCGCTCCGTGAACTCGGGCGAGGTTACCCCAAAGGACAATAGATTAGAGTCGTGTAGGTTAGCGAGCGTGCAGGAGCTGGCTTCGCGGCAACGTTTTTATAGAAACAAAATGACATGTTTGCTGAAATAACAAAGAGCGTTGGGAATGCGTAATAGGTTGGGAGTCGTCTAAGAGCGGAGAAAGTGTCCAAAGTGTAATGTTTTCGATTTATTGTTAAATTCTCAAGGTGACTACATTAAAGTGCATAATCAGGATGTAATCGGAGAGCTGCTGGGGATAAACACATCTTCTGATTTTCGTCGGCGTTTGACATTCGCCCATCTGTAACGGTCATTCTCATTGGGTCTTGACCTTCTGTCAGGACGCCTGCCTACACGAGTCATACACCTGCTTAAAAAACAGCTTGAGTGACTTGAGGTGGTCTGCTAGTCTCTGGGACGCTGCTAAAAAGATCTGTCAGTCCATGTATGACCAGTCCAGGCCTAAAGGCATATATTTGATTATTTAAAGTTTTTTTTTAGAATATTTCTAATTTTTATAACTGTGACAGTCCATTTCCAAATTCTGCTATACACATCTTATTATTGGTTGGTTCTGTGAGCGTTAAAGGGACACCCACAAAAAATAATTCTGTCATGGTGGTCAATGGTGGCCTGTTAGGTCACAAGCATTCTTCCAGATATCTTTCTCTGTGTTCGTCAGAACAAAGAAATTTATACAGATTTGAAACAACTCGAGGGTGAATAAATGAAGACAGAATGTTCATTTTTGGGTGAACTGTTCCTTTAAGATGACCTAACATTAACTAGCATCAACCAGCTAACCGGTAGGCTATTTCTTACACCAGGGATTAGATTGAACAACCTTTTTATTGATTTATTGATTGATCAAGTAATGTTTAAAAAATGTTAAGTAAGATTACTCTGGAATTTAAAGAAGATAACCAGGACTTGTCAAAAAAAAGGCAAAATGTTAGTGTATTTATACGCATTACTTAAAAAAATGTTTTTGATGGTTCAACTTAGAAAAATAAGTTACCTGGTTGCCTTAAAAGTTTGAGTTAATTCAACTTAAAAATATTAGTTAACTCAATGAATTTGATGCACACTCAAAATTTGAAGGCAACCAGGTAACTTTTTTTTTACGTTCAACCAACAATTTTGTTTTGACAGTGTAATGTAATATTTTTGTGGCCTTACATTTTTACAATCAAATTTACTTTTTTCAAGTCTTTTAAAGATACAATTTAAAATTTTGCCTTGTGGTGAGTTTTTGTAAGTTGAAATTGCTCATTTGATTTACATTTTGAGTTACAGTAAAGTTAAAGTTGACATATTGATCATTTTTTACAGTATGCGAAAACCGTGTCTTGTAAATGAAAATCACGTTGACTTTGCGTCGTTTCTTACATAGTTTACTTTTTGTAACTAACAAGTTCAAGATCACAGTTTTGACAGGTTGTTCGTGTCCTACGGAGAGCAGTCACTTAAATGATTCATAAGCGTTTCGAAAACGCAACTACCAAACTTAAATCAAGCCCTTGATTACTTGTTTTGAACAGCTGTTTCATTCAAACTTGATTTCTATTGTTTTAAATATACATTTCAGCATTGTTACCTCGGCGTGCGATTCCGAAACCCCATCGTTTCCCCGCGATACACCTCAGTATGTGTGCGCTTGTTTTTTTTGTTTTTTTGTAGTGCGACTATTACATTAGCGATGCTAATTTGTTCCCCACACAAATTTTTGTAAACAAAACATGCATATATGCGTCGCCCTCGGCGGTGACGTCACTTCTGAAGAACTAACCTAATCTAATCAAACTTGAGAGGAAAAGGTAATTAGCATCTTCCCTCATCACAGAAATGATTAGAGGCTTAATACTTGACGGTGTCATGAAAAGTGCCGCCTCCCTCCATTTTTGACAAACATCAGCTCTGTTTTTACAGTAATTATGCAAATGAGATGCTAGTTACAGCAGGTTGTGAGGTGAAGGCCCCTCAGAGAGATCAAAAGGTTGTGGTGCTTTTTTAATATTTCCGCGGGCCATGAATATTCAGGTCCGACACTGAGAGGTGGGGGGAGGTCGGGAGAAATGAAAAGCAGTCGAAGGTCATTAAAGCTTTGGAAGCGGTTTAATTTTTAGACAAGCTATAATTAAATCCTGAAATTGATGTGCCTCAGGTTTGCCCAACTGAATGGGATAGGAAAAGCCCAGCGTGGCCCGCATCATCTGTTGTGACGGAGAGCTGCGCATGTTTGTTTACAGATGAATTTGAGGTTGATTTTGCGGCCAGCAGGGTTGAATCTGCAATATTTGTTTCTTAGCTTTTCGTTGGCCAGAGCAAGTAAAAGCAAATCAGTTTTTTTTAGTGTTGCCATGGTCGCAGAAACCCTGCAAATAGGAAATCTTAAAATTGTCATTTCCACGCTGCTTGCAAATGTCACAAAGTATAATCTTAGTATTATCATCTGTCAATGAATCCTTCAATCCCAAGATGCTAGGTATGCGTAAATCGAACGAAAACAACATAGACGTGTAATATTACCACTTTAAAAAGAAGCAGACGCCTCTGCCAGCCGTCACATACCATGATTAATATTCATGGACCAAACCTGACCTGGAACAGTCTGTGCTCTGAGCTCCTGACAGGAAGTGAACTTTCAGAGGACTTCCTGAAGTCCACTTCGACCCTTTATAGCCTGTTAATTCACGCTTGCTAAAATGATCAACATTTCAGTAAGCGTTAGTGTTTAAAGGTTGTTATTTAGTATGAGCCAGTGTGATGGTGAACGACTGAAACAAGGTTTGGAAGCCAAAGGAATTCCTTGGAGTGAATTGAGCAGGAACGCTGTTTTTTTTATACGTGTCACTGAATACTAATGCAGTACTTCAGAACAGCTGGAATGACTGATTGCAGACCTCATTTAGCTGTCATTTAGTTTCTCCTTGAGACATTTCAAAATGCGCATCAAAAATGACTACCAGTGATTTATGGCAAAATGTCTTTGTATATCGGATTATGTTAAAAATGTTATGATTTGCGTGGAAATTTAAAGATCTGATACGTTAAAGCTACAGTTTGTAGAAACCGCCGCTAGAGGGCGCACGATCAAAACAACAACAATGCCATAGCTTGATGACGCTGTGAAGGAGCGTGGAATGATGGGATCTGTTGTCTTCAACTCAATCAGACGGGAACAAGAAATCATGATAGCGGATGAGGTAAAGTAATAAAGTTTTATAAATGTTGCGAATAATTGTGGTCCATAAATAAGTGACTGCTCGAAACAAGCTAGTGGCTTGCTAGATGCTAGACACCACTTCCACATTTGTCCACGACACTGTTGTCATATGGTTTCTATGTCAGTAAAGGCGGTAACAAAGGGGAACGCGGATATGACGCCATTGACACACGACTGCACAGCCCCGTGTCACTGTTTAGAACGGCGATTTTCTCACGATTTACAAGTAGTTGGAAACATTTGAGATAATGTAAGTACTCAGCTGAACATAATATATAACACTAGCCTCGTGGTTTTTGGATATTTTACTGCAAAATTGTTACAAACTGTACCTTTAAAGCTGCAATTCGTAACTTTTTTGGTTATAATTTGAACTGTTTGGTACAACTTTGCGAGAGATTTGCCATCAAATGATTTCTCCCCACATCAAAAAAAGTTTGTAAAGTAACCTGCATTTTTATGTTTTGAACAGAGATGGCGAAAAAGTTACAAATTGCAGCTTTAAGTTGCTTAACTCACTGGCTGTATTTTTATTGTTATTTTCCTACAAATAATTTATGGTACTTTACTTCCCGAAATTGAAACGTCTTGTGTAACGAAATCTCAGAACATGCCTTTGTTCCCATGTGTTGTTAGACGGACCAGAGACGAAAAGAACGGTGACAACGGAGGAAATACACGATTACGATGAGGACGAAATTCAAGATTATCGCCTGCTACAAGTTGGAGCCAACCAATCAGCCGACTTTATCTCCAGCACTTCAGATGGTACATTCCAGCTTTTGTTTTACACTTTTGATGATCCAAAAAAACATTCAGTTGCATTAATAACCCACTTTGTTTTAATAACATCACATGATTTGTGTAGGGTGCAAATCAATGAAAAACCAAGAGCTTGATGTAATTGTTCATCGAGATTGGATTGGCTTGGTTATTATGTTGACAAAACGTCTTTTTTTGAGTAAGACCAGAAACATGCTTTTTTTTATTGTTGGCACCTTGACTAAAACATTCATCCGCGTTAATTAGTAATTAGCAGCTTGCCCCCCCCCCGCGTTCAAAACAAACAACTATATGTTTTTGTTGTTGTTTTTTTCAGATGAAGAAATGCCTCCGATTCAACACGGGGAGAAGATCACAGACAGAAGAAGCACGTTCCAGCCTCACTTAGCCCCAGTGGTGACTCCTAAACAGGTGTGACTCATTACCCACAATCCCTCTTTGTCAGAACATAGCTGACTATTAAGGAAAAGATGGCAAATGAATGAAGATGCCTGTTTTTCAAGCCAAAAATATCAGGCAGCGATACAAGACCATAGAACTGTTATTCCGGTGTGAGTTTTGAAGTGTCTGTCATTCCGGTCTCTTGAGTTTAGGGTTTGCTCTAAGCTGTTCGTGAATATACACTCTTTGTAACTTATGGATTTCACTGTGAAATGCACACCCCCGACACTTGATGATGTCACAGAATAGTCTCTATCGTTCGCATTACCCAGCTGGATGGCAGGCAAATGATGCCCCTGATGCGACTGCTCCTCTGCATTATTACAACGAGCATTTAAACTCGCTTCCCATCACCCCTCCGAACTTTATTGTCTTCATTCCCACTTGCGTTAGATCTCGACAGGGTCGCTTTTTGCACATCGACTGCTTGGGTGTTTGGAGATTGTGATATTGACTTGCCATTGTGCGTGTCAGCTGGGAACTTATAATGCGCTTGATATGGAAAATGTTGCTGTTTTCGATAGCGGCTGTTTTGAAAGGCACCCTGCCTTTAAGTAGGCATTTGACATTTACGCCTGTTGTTTATTTCCTTTGTGCGATTGACAGCTTGAAGTCAGGCGGCCGGCGAGGCTGTTTATGGTTTTGACCTTGAACCTTGTCGCTTATTTTGAAACCTTATTTAAAAACAGACGTCAATCATGTTCACATAGGACAGAATTTGTTTATAAACGCTTGTAGCAGATAAATGAAAGATCCAAATGAGTAATTCAATCAAATAAAAATAAATAAGTAAAATATAAAATTAAATAAAAATATTACATTGATTTAATATTATTATTATTATTGAATGAAATGAAATGAATAAAAATAATAAAAATAAATGCAAGTCTTAAATTAGCATTAAATAGAAGTTTGATGTTGCAAATCATATAGCAGTTTAATTTAAAGTTACATGCTTAATGTTTTTACTTTTCGCATGTAAGATCAATTAAAAGTAGCAGAAAAAAAGGAAGCATTGGCAGAATAGATTGGCGTAATCATGCCTCAGAATCGAGCTAATCGGTCACATCGTTTTTTGTTCACATTATACGCATCACAAAATCTCTTTCTGCAATGCGGCGTTTCTGTGCGCAGGTGTGTTTAAATCATTTAATGTTACAAACCAAAGAGAATATTCTGCGAATCAAAAGAATAATGCAGCTAAATGCAAATGAGGAGCTTTGTCCGACTCGTTCGAAATCCCCCAGACAAGTGTGAAATGAAATTACAGTTGGAGGATGAAATTAGAGACTGCTGAGTGCTTGATTAACGTCATACGCCCGTCTTGTGTTTACTCTTTATTATCTGCGCTGATAGAAAGCCCTTAATATGCGACTTTTCTTTCATGTTCTTTCATTTTTTTTCCCTTTCTGAAAAGGTTTTGAAAGAGAATGCGTGGCCATTGAACGCCTGTGTGCTTGAGTAGAGTATGTTTTCAACCGTAGGGAACGGAATGAGTCGTTCTCAAGGTTTCTTTTGCCGAATGATAGGATTTGCTACTGAGATCAACACCCAAAACAAACGCGTTTCGCTTTTAATGATACGTGTTTGCGAAGTTAACTATCACGATTACTAAAGAGATTTAAAGAAACCCTTAAGATGAAGTGTACTACGAACATTTAATGCTGCTTCTTGTGAATTATTTCGACAGTACAAAACATCTTGTAGATTTAAGCAAAGGGGACTTGGATTCACACCACACTGGATCTGTGCAAACCCCCCCCGCCCCCGAAGTGGATTGAACAACCTTATCAGGTCTAAATTAGCCAGACAAGCTTGATATAAAATCAATGGATATGTTTAGTTCAGCCGGACGGCTGAGATGACCTGTCTGAGTGCATTAGAAGCACACGCAGAATTGTTCAGTACAAACAAGACCACACACAAAAAAAAGCATATCTCTTATTCACTTTGTAGTTCTGTTTGGATTTCAGGGGCCATTTTGATGCTTTTTGATCTTTGCATGCACGATATTGTGTTATCAGCAGGAGCTTCAAAGTTGGGCCGATGCTCTAATTTTCATAAAAGGTTAGTGCCGTTGATAGAAGTTCGTAAATGAGTTTTCCCAGACGTGATCTAGCCACTGAGTTTCGGCGGAAACACACGCTTGTTTGTTCCGAAAGTTTCGAGGAAACAAACAGATCTCGAAGCATTTAATTAGATTACTTTTCGCGTTTCACAAAGGCCGAAAGTGAAGCACAAAGCGACCTCAAAGGAAATATCAGCGATTGAGAAACGCTTTTGTTTTGTAAAGAATGCCGCTTTGTGTTTTCTCGGGCTGTTTAGTCTAGATCAGCAGTGATTTGCACGCGGCATTGAAAAGACGTCTCATTAGCCCCAGCCCGAGTATTAGCCCGAGAGAAAACAGACGCCGTCAATGACACGCAGATGAGTCGTGCTGATAAGCGCTTCAATCCGTGACTTCTACTTCTTTTGGGAAGGGCGCTGTCTTAAATATTCATTAGCTTGTGCTCTGAATGAAATTGGACGTTGAAACATGCCGTTGGATGTCGTGTTTCTGCTGCGAGTAATGTGTTTCTCATTGATAATAAAGCAAAAAAAGTAGATGGACACATTTATTCCCCTCATCTGCTTTAAGACCTCCGGTACGAAAAAGCACTCCACGCGTCTTTGACTTGCTGGTCTCTTTCTTGGTAAATGATGGAAGGCCACTCAACACAAATAGCCTGAAACCCAATTTGATGGACAGAAACAGCTACTGTGTCCTTCCCGGGGGTGTTACAGCAATAATTGAAGTCTGCGGCGTTGGGTAAAAAACAGATTTGCACTCAATATCTGCTCGTTCTCTCCCTGCCGGTTCTTTCGGCACAGCCAGGTATTGCGTCGAAATCCGAGAAAATCCAAGCGTTATACCACTAGACATCGAGCGCTTTCAGATGTATTGCATCAGGGAGGTGTTGCTTCTTTTGTGATCACCTAAATCTCAAAAGCTTGGGAAACGTTGTTTGTCCAAACAGAATTGACAGAATCGGCTTGTTTCTCCAATAAATTATCATTTTCCTTTTGAACTCTTCAGAGATGAGATCGGAGAACAGATTTCCCAGATTTGTAGCGTATTAACCAGGCACATCGCAACGAGACTCCACTTTTCTGTCAGGTGGTTCTGGGTAAGTTGCACAAAAACAAGAAGATCGCAAGTGCCACTCACAACATCTATGCATACAGCCAAGCATTAAAATGCAAAACAATTCCATTGCACGTCAGTTTAAAGACGTCTGAATTGTTTATCAAGATGACCAAACACTAACACCGTGTCTACACCGGACGTGATCGGCGCGATGGAACAACGGCTTGTTCTTAATGGGTTTGTCGCATCGCGTCGCATCCAGCGTGGACAAAATGTAAAATTCTAATGGGTTCTAATGAGTTCTGTTGTCTTTGATCATATCGCGCCGCATCAGGTCTAGACTGGTGTTAGATTAGATTAACCTGATCTGTTTTGATCTGCTCCCGTTCTGATTTCTGAACTTCAAGGGCCCTGTTCATCACCATCATCTTTCTTTTGTTTACATTTGTACCTGTGAAGTTGTCGCATAACTTGCATATAGACTTTTTTCAACCACAATTTGTCAGTCACACATTTTTTTCTCTGTTAGGGCCAGACCTGTCGTGGCAGGAATCATTTGGCGACGCTGTAAGACGTTGCGCTTCAAGTCCGCTCGTGTCTTTGAAATTGTGTTTTATTAGCGCCGGTATGTTACGTACGCACCCATCTAACACATACATTCTCAGCGCGATGTCACCTCCAGTTTATAAAAACAACCCTCATCGTGCATATAAAGACAAACTGGGGTTGATAAATGTGCCCTTGTAGGTTATTCTGAGCATGTGCGCACGTGCTTCGACTTTGTATTGGCTGACGGTGATGCCCCAACGTGAAATGCTCTGTTTCTTACAACATAAATCCACCAGCGAACGGGTGAATATTTTCATCCCATAGTTTTATATTCAAACTTGATTTATCTTGGAACGGTTCTTGGTATGCAATGCACATGTTGTATATAAAATTGTTTAAATGCGTTCTTTTGTTTGCAGGTTCAGGTGGTTCTGAATAAGTTGCATGAAAACAAGAAGATCGCAAGTGCCACTCACAACATCTATGCATACAGGTATTACGTTTTTTAACGTACGCAGATGAATAACAGTGCTTGCAAGGTGAACCTTTTTTTAGCTTTTGGTCACGTGACAAAGCATTCATTTTGCAGAACCTTTTGTTTTTTCCTAGAAACACATCAACGTTTAAAAAACAATTCGTTTTTCTGACAGATACTCCATTGTGTAGCCAAAACCAGAGATATTATTTTATTTTTGAGTTTCGTTGCAGTTCTATTAATATTTGGAATTAGCTTTTATTTATTATATTTCGTAT
Source organism: Triplophysa rosa (assembly GCF_024868665.1). Taxonomy (NCBI): domain Eukaryota; kingdom Metazoa; phylum Chordata; class Actinopteri; order Cypriniformes; family Nemacheilidae; genus Triplophysa; species Triplophysa rosa. The sequence continues at coordinate 14,195,032 of NC_079914.1, forward strand.
TTATAATATATTTATATAAAATACAAATACGATATTTGGGTTTCATGCAAATTTTTGTTAAAATTTTCAAATTTTCTCGTTAATTTTTATTTAGTTTGTAGTTTATTTTGTAATGTTTGCTATATAGATTTAATTTATTATATTTATTCTAGTTTATTGTAGTTTTATTCTAACATTCAGTTTAAAAACAAATTTTGGCCTACATTTTATATTCATTGATTGATTGATTGATTACGTGCGTGTACGTGTGTGGTGCCCCCGGGGGGGGTTTAGGACATGATTAATGACATAAAGGGGAGTGGGTGTCATTTAGCGAGATTAAACCACAGGTGATATTGACATTCAGAATGTTGCCCCCGGCAAATGAAGGGGCGTTGAATATCTGATAAAGACCGTGTTTACCCTTCGAGGGGAAACCTGCAGCACCAAAACCCAACACTTAAGACATACTGATTAAATGTAATCATTCGATTAAAATTGACAACACTGACAATATTTACTTTCCTTAACTCTGGAAATATTGGATTGTTCTTTATGATTTATGATGGCTAGTAAATATTACACAAGTTTATGAAGTTGGATATTTAAAACAGAAATGAAATGTTAAAGTTTCACCAATTTTCTGTGTTTTAATCAGGATCTACTGTGAAGATAAAAACTCTTTCCTGCAGGACTGCGAGGATGATGGTGAAACGGCCGCCGGCGGGCGATTGCTTCATCTTCTGCAGGTAAACCTGCATCTGCGTTAGTGCATTTGAATCCAAAGGGATTTGTATGTTTTTGGGTTACGTGAAAACGTTTGTTTGTTCTCTCTGCTGGGATCTTTGGAAATGTGCAGGAATCAGTTACTCACCCTCGTGTCGTTACAAACCCGCATGACTTTCTTCTTTCTGCGGAACACAAAGGAGGAATCGTGTTAAGAATGTTTCAGTACGTCAATACATAGAAAGCAGAAGTATCCAACAAAAAAATGGACGCCGTAAAATAACATGAGGGTACATAAATGATCAAATGATTTTCATTTTTGGGTAAACTATCCCTTCAACAGAATTCTGTTTTGAGTATTGCTTGGTGTTACTGTTCCTTTAAGATGTTATTATTCACGAATGAAGGTTCAATTCAATTAACCACTCATTGTTTCAATAAAATTAATCCCTTTAGACTCGTCACCGGCGCCGGAAAGCATCATTGTCTTATCACAATGGTGTACAGCATCTGACGTAGTAGATGACGATTTACCAAGCGGTGCACATACGAAACTTCAATAGAACGTCTCAGGAAGCTTGTTGATATGCTGGCGGGATTATGCGTCAGCTTTTTCCACCCTGATCCCAATTCCATTCTTGCCGTGTCAGATATTTGCACGCAGATGTTTCATTCATCCATAATCTTTTCTCTTATCTTCCCCTCTCTGATGAAACCTCGCCTCACCGGCCCCTACGAAAAATGATACAGCGTTTCTGTCAATAACTTTGAGCACAAACATGCCCTGAATATGCCGTGATGTACGTAACATTTCCCAGGAAATGGAGTGATCATGAGCAGATGTGTTAAGATTTGCACATAAGCTGTTTGTGTCTGAGAAAACGGCTCAGAAATCTTACATATGTCTTCATTGGTGTTTCAGAAGAGATGTAAACAATGTGTCAAACTGAGCTCAGATTTGTCAAGTCTGCAATCAAAAGTCAATATTATTGAAGATCTCAATATGAACTCAAACATTTCTCATCCAATTGATCCAAATCCAGATTTGTTTACAATCTACATTCATTGTATATCAATTGTATTTCAAAAATCACAGTCTCGTTTGTTTTTGTTTCTTCCGAGCAATGTTTGGGGAAACATTTGGGACTAAATTGATGCTTAAATGGAACACTAAGAAATCAATCAAATCTACCGAAGAACACATTTAGCTCAAATAAATAAAAGAGAAATACATTTTTGCTCACTATGTGTGTAATTCCCATATTTTGGGAATGCTTTTATGATTTCGCACACATAGACAAGCGCTCAAGAGATTTTCCGACCCCCCCGCCCATATTTACTGTAGAAATGTGCCATTTTACGCAATTATAATTCAACCTTTTGGAGCTCATCCCGCTATTTCCTGTTTTTCAAATGTGATAACATGTTTAAAAAAGAAACAAGTCGTCTATTAATAGAGGTGGAACGTGCAGATGGCTGTGATTTGACCCCACCACAGCGGGTTGCCAGCTACATCCCTGTGGAGCGTCGGGAAAATATAACACTGGCGAGGACAGCAAACACGCTCGCTGTTCTTCACAAACACTGAAATTTGTCTCTTCGGTCCTTTGAAGCAAGCGCTTTCCCAGACAGAGGCAGACTGGCTGTGTGTCGCCTCGGGGGGGAAATGTGTTATTACAAAGCAGCGTTTTTGACTCATTTGACTTTTTTGTTAAATGAATTTGTTTAAATAAAAAGCACGGCAAAATGACTAGTTGGTTTCATCTAATGAATACTTTGCAGTGTCAAAGATTTGTTTTGTTCTTTTACGTGCAAACGTGTTTTTCAGCTGTGATCAAAGCTAGTCCGATTTTTTTTCTTTAGGAAAAGATCCAAGTGTGAAACTTCTTCAAATTGTTGTTGTTAAATAATTTTTAAAAATGTTTTCAGTTGAATTTATTTGCATTTTTCTGAGCAAAACATAAATATCATACATTTTCCCCTGATTTACAGAAGACGCCCACTGAAATGTCATTCAGCGTAATAATCTTGTCAGGCATATTTACTACAAAAATCAATTCATGACATATTAAAAGACTAATTACCCAAATGCTAATTAGTTGTCATTTTAAATTTGCCACAATCCTAGGTTTTGCCCATTTGTCAATAAGATATTTTTACTCATTTAAAGCACAATACATTTGTATAAGCTCCCTTATTCTTTTTTTATATTTAAATATGTACAAGTCAGAATAAGCATGTTGTTCGAATTTGTACATAAATATTGTGTTACACCGAATGACAATGTAACATTATTTCAACCAAATTTGGACATTTCATTTACAATTAATGTGCTTTCTATGGACATAAAATCCCTTTTGTAGATTTATTTTGATGGGAACATCTTAACGTCTTTGACCCACAAACGAGTGTCACTCTCATTTTCTTCAGAATACTTTTTCTCTGTGTATATAGATCCTGGACGTTCATAACGTGCTGGTAGTGGTGTCTCGATGGTACGGTGGAATTCAACTGGGCCCTGACCGTTTTAAACACATCAATAACTGCGCGAGGAACATCCTCGTCCAAGAAGGTTATACCGACACCTCAGTAAGCGTGCATCACTAACATATAGTTGTTTATATGCAGTGACTGAGATGTGACATCTTGCTTGAAATTAATCTGTGGCGTCATAAATGGGATTTGGATTCTTCGTATTGATTCAAGCTAACTATTTCTTGAATGAACAACCGACAGTTCTTTGTTAAAATACTTCTTACAGGGTAAGCTATTTTCCACGTAATGTTTGTTATTGCAGTTAGCGAGGACAATGCTATACGACGTGCTATCTATTTTTATTTGCTTTTATTATGTTGCCCCTCCCAGTCTTTCTCTCATAACATTCAATTCAGACCGCTAGCTCACATCAGATAAAGCATTATTTACTTTGCAGCGATGCTGCCGTTTCATTACTCGCACAGCTCGAGTCCTTTTTTTACAGAGAAGTCAGGCTTTTATTATCTTCTTATTATTTCCATCCCCATTTGCGAGTTTAACTTTTTCTCCTTGACATTTCCTGTTCCCCTTCCACTGCCTAAAGTATCAGAAATACAATGTAGCCAAAATAACTTTTCCCCCTTTTTTTTGTTACCGCTGTGAATTTGTTTCAAGAGAATCTCTCGTCTCGAGTGTCCGCCACTTAGTCATCCAGCAAACACGGTGACACAAAGGTCACACAAAAACAAGTTCAGGAGAGATTTGCCGGCATGCGCCCGACATCTTCCGAGGACTCATTTGTTTGTTTTCTTTCATTTCTGTGCAAATGAGGACGTGTGCACAGCTGCGGGGCTGCTATGGTTACCCGGATAATAGGGGCGCATCGTCGCATAAGCTACACACGCATGCAATTACACACATGTGAGATATGATTATCTAAGAGTTTGATGGAACGCATTACAAAACCGCCACTCAATTAAAGAAGCGCGCACTTTTCCCATCGCATGCCTGCGGAAAACACAAGCGCCTCGATGTGCATGCAGGAGGGCTCTCGCCGCACTCACCCGGGTACAGAAGCTGTCACGTTTCATGAGCGAAAACACGGGCCCTCACGTCGCATCTCGTTACACGTCGTGAAATTGGTGTTTGGTGTTGCATACGGCGTTACAGTGGCATGCAGCTAAAGTGACACGCAACTTCCATTTCAATTCCAAGCTGCGGTTTCCTGTAATTCTTCTGATTGGGGACTAAAATACAGCAGCCCTAAAACGTGTTTACTTGAGTCACTCGTGCTACCAAACAGACGTCACCGCAACCTGCTTATTAAAGAATGGTGCGTCTTTGGATCGCTAAATTGCTGCTTTTGTGAAAATTCACTCTTGGCGTAATTACTGTGATTAAAATTTAGCTAATTACAGTTTTATTTTGTTGACTTATAGAACTGTAACAGTAAGGGTACATAGAGTCAAACTACAGCTGGAATGTTGTGTAACCGTAATATTTACATATATGCATGTGCCAGATGGTTGCCTTCAAGTTGACGGTCTTATTTCATAAAGAATCCTACAGGAATGCAGCATTATGCTACTCGGCTCATTGAAAGCACGTTTATCAAATTTGTTGACATTTAAGCCCAAAGAATACACATGCTGGTATAGATTTCATGACACTGAGCATGTTTCAGCCTCGGCTATGTCATGCTGTTCTCTCCAGGTGAAGATAAATGTTGTGTTATCTTCGCAGCGGGAGCCACCAACTCGTCGTGTCCGCGCTCCGTCCATCACGGCTTAGGAGTAATTAACATACAATGCATAATAACAGCCGGTTGTTTTGTGGATGGCTGCAGCGCGGGGACGTCACGTGTGCGGAATAATAAATATAGACTCACTTGGACAGTGTTTGGCCCGGGGGAAATAATGTGAATAGTAAACAGTTATGGGAGTCTAAGCAAGTTAACAGGTCGTGGTTTCTTTTGTGTTTAGAGGAATACAGTCTCCACGAAATTTATGGCACGATTTATTTTTATTGTATCACTTTAATTTTGTTGCATAGTGTTTGGTACGGCCAAAGTTGTGGTACACATCTGACTTCTTTTATCTTGACTTGCGTCATAAGGATACGGAGAAATGGCAAGACGGTCAGAGAAGGCATGTGGAAGTGGACCAACAATAAAAAAGTATCATAGAGGGAACACAAGAGCACATCCTGTGCCAACGGCCCCCACAAGTCGCTTCCGGATACAAGCAGCTACCGAATGCATAAATACAATTCAGCATTTCTTGCAGTTCTAATGTACCTCGTTGATTTGATGTTACATAGATGCTATCTATCCAGGATTTTAGTTTGTTCAGCATCCGCTGATGTAGTTATTACTTTCTGTATTAAATTATTAATTATGTTTGTACCCCAGCTCTCGGCACAACCCTCCAGCAGGAAGTGCTTCATTTCAGCTTCTCCTTTCACCACTTTTATCACTTCTCTTTCAGGAGGATGCATCCAAAGCTGGGGGGAAGAACAAAAGACCTAAAAGCAAGAAGGCAAAGTGAAAAGCCTCGAAACCTACCTGGAACAGATGGTTTTCTCTCCACTTCATCCTCTATCAAAGCTTTTTATGAGGAGGGATTGTCAAACGTGGCATGGCTAGCGACTGGGGACTGCGCGATGCCGAAAGATCCTTGAGAAAATATAAATGGGAATTTCTTACAAAAGCAATGTACAATGCTTTCAAAGCATCTGGTTTTGTGGTGAACAAGGAATTGTACCGTGATGGGTGGTATATGGAATTAAGGTGTTTAACGGTCTTGTGCTGTGCATTATGTAGCACTAAGTGCTCCCCGAGTCTTATGAATAAAGATTTTTAGGAATCCCAAATTGATTTGCAAATGAGGATTTGAGCCCCGACTCGAGACACGAAGACGAACCTTCATCAGCGACTTCTGACCCTTCTTCTGGTCTAATGATGCGCTAATAATGTAATTTAATAAAGCTTGCCAAAAGTAATTCAGGCATTTCCAAGTGTGTCTCGCCATCATGTACATTTACAGAAAAACGTAAAATGTGTCGTAAAATATTGTATTTGTCAAAATGTCGTGTGTCTGTTCACTCCCTCTGGCGGTATTGCTCATATTTAGCCTTTTGAATATTGCATGCGGACGTATTACAAATCGGACTCGCCAAGGCCAAAGTCCACCGCTACCTGATGAGTTTCGTGGCTCTCCGGCTCGCATGCTAATAGTTCTTAATGAGCTCATGTGAGAATAGCTGCGATCGTTTTGCCGCTCACGGCTCTAATAAGCAGATGCTAGGCCACCGGAGAACAATTCAGAAAAATCTGGATATCAGCTTGGTTGGTATCTCCCAAAGCAACTCTTAAGGACGGTTGCAAGCATCCCTGAAGTCTCACGCCCAAACCTTGAACTCAAAACGGTTTCAACCTTTGCGAATTCTTCCGTGGCAACGACTCATCCAAGTAGGTACTCGAGTACTTATTGACGTCTTCCCTTTAGTTACGCTGTGTCTTGCACGCGCACATTTCATTGCCGTCCTCCCTCTTGAATTCTTTTGCTGTTGACATTATGGCCTCTCTCCAGCGCAAGTCCTATAGTCTTCTCACTTTCATGCTCCCAGCATGCATCTGTTCCCTTTTCTCGGGCCTGTTCTTTCATCTTTGCTCTCTCTCCCTTCTGTGTTCCTCACTATATCTTTTCGATGAATATTAACGCACCTTTTGAGTGTCAGCATCAGCCCTTTCAGATTTACTTGCTTGCTTCGGCTCAAGGGGCATCGCTAAATGTTTTCACGGACTCTTGTTGTGACGTGTTTTCTACCTGCAAGGGTAAATGTGGCTTGCATGCAGAACTTGTTAGGGGAGCGTTTGCTGTCGCATCGGTTGTCTGAGCAGCTGATTATTATTTATTAGTCCAAAGTATCATGGTAGTGAAAACTTTAATCCATTGCATTGCTTGCTCTGGGGAGTTTTGGCATTTTAGCTATGTTATCTTTGATTTCATCAACTGTGTCACTTTAGTGAACACGACAACACTATGTCCAAAGGACAGCTGCTACATTTTGACTAATACCAATTCTGGCACATAATCAAGCAAAGCGAAGCTACAAATAACTGTACCGTGCATCGCAAAATGCTGTGCAGTGTAAAAGGCCAAAACCAGACCTCCGTCATGCTTATTTGATTTGACGCAAACCAATTGCGAGAGCAGGTCCAATATTGAACTTTGCAACACGTCTTGACCAGATATCCATCCAAACACGGACACCAAGAGAGAACCATTAGCATGGCATGAAAGTGGCTAATTTGCATGGCGGACAAGAAAGCCTCCGCTTCTGTATATTGGCTGACAACAGTATCAATGAATAATATTCATCGTGGGAGAAATCAAATCAGCACATTAGCTGTCCTCCGTCGAGGCATCGAGAAGCAAGAAGATTGGTGCAGAATGGTAATTCGTGTTGTTTTATCATCTGAAGTGGCTTTGGGAGACGGCTGTCGTTGTTTGTTTAAATAAGGGTCAGTGCTCTTCATCTTGGGAGATCAAACATCAGAAGGGATCAGCCAAAAGCTTGTTTCATAAGGGTCTCTCCTGCTTCTCTAGAGAGCAGATCCCAGCTCGAATGAGTTGTAGCTGGCACGCCGGGCCTTTGGAATACTTGGGTTTCTGCGCTGCAGGGAAAATACTACAAAGAAGTTGATTTCTAAAAAGGCACTTAGCAGCTTTCCCTGGTTATCTTCACTTGGCACCTGTATACATTCTTCAAGTCACAATGCTTTAATGTTTGAATTCCCTGCTCATTAGAGATATTAAACATGGTAAGCTGAAACAAGATGATTAATGCTTTAACCCTTTTCAAGCCAGAGCCCTCTACAACAAAGGTACGCTGGTAATACTAAAGCTGGTATCTCCTATAGTGCACTTTATCGGGTGGCCGCCATTTTGTAGTGTTGTTCGAATTCTGAGCAAACGACTCATTCCCTACATTTGTTCACTACTTTTTACCCACAATGCATTCTGATTTTGAGTGTACATCCGATGCTCACTCATATTTCCCATGATACAACGCGAATCAACCGTCTGATAGAATCAGCTGGAGGAGAGTGACCGTTAATGCCACGAATGTACGTTTATACATTTGTGTTTGTTCTTGTTGACAGTTATTTTCTACTATTTGAGAAGAAACAGATTAAATGAATGTTATATATAGCAGCGTTTTATTTTAAATATATGAAGTAATTTTATTCAACGTAATAAGTGTAATAGTAAATAAACGTGGCAAACATTTGTTTTGTTCTCTTTATTGAAAACCAATACAATAAACGTGACAAATAATATAAAAATGAACTTTACCATTTTACAAAACAATCCATAAAGCCACACAGGTGTAATATAAGCGTTATGACGAATGTCCGCGACAGTACTGTCAGTCGCAGGATATATTACGTCAGTGTCCGAAATTTTTCACTCATTTTCATTCACTTCTTCCCCATATAGTGAACTATTTAGCGTTCGCTATATAGGGAATAGTGAATGAGTGAACAAGTGAGCAAGTTCAGACGCAGCTTACAGTTTTTTCTAACCCCCGCTACTTAGGGCATGTGCAATTAATCGAAAATTATTCGTAATCGTCAATTTTGGACATCGCACCCCTTTCCTTTACAGTGGTTCAGCTGTGCTATTTCTTTACATTTATTCTCAGTTGAATTCACAGTTTAACAGCCAAGTTTTTTATTTTGCTATGTTGTTTTAAAAGTTAATGAGTAATCGTGTTAAATAATCGCAATATCAGCCAAAATAATCGTGGTTATGATTTTTGTCATAATCGAGCAGCCCTACCGCTACTACAGAGTTTTTGTAGATGTTACCATGGTAACATGAATTTGTTGTTTGCTGTTATTGCCGTAGCCTTTGCTACAATGTCAATTATCATTAAATTACTGCAGTGTAAAAGTCAGCCGAATAAAGTCATTTCAGAGTCAGGGCATTGACTTGATGTTTACTCTACATTATTTCAAAAGGCAGCAAACTGACACTTGTTTTTAGGTTTGGCAGGATTGTTAGATCCATTCCGAGCGATGGGAATCTATCAAACCTAGACAAGAAATCCCAGATTAAGAGCCGGGGGTTAATTAGCACTCCACAATAAAACACCAGTGACATATTTCAAAGGGTTGTAAGGGGGAATTTAACTGGATAACTGCCAGAACCAATAAAAGCTAGTGGAGCCGCACCATTCAGTGCAATTAAATTGGATTTCACAGATGCGCCATTATTTCCCTATCAATGTCACGCACGTGTGTGGAGCGCGCGGGCAAACGTGTCTGCGATCTTCCTGCTCCGGTGCTCAGCTGAGCAACGGCTCACGGGGGTAAAGTTGTTATTTTGTGTTAGTGGGGAAGTGAGTCATTCCGTGTACGAGGGCCAAACCTCTGACAGCGTCTATAATTAAGGATTTTTTTCTTTGAGCACAGATTTACAGACTGTGTTTAAGAGAAGAGGCCTAAAGTACAATGTGCAATTTTGCGTAAAAGTCATGCGTTTGACATTGTGCATTAGGATGATTAATGTCTCACTGAAATGGTTAGGACAAAATGCACCCAATATAAGAAGTCAGTATATAACACCCATTGGTATTTATACATTTATAGATATACTCATACCCAAAGGCTATGTATAGCCGCTGGGTGTAGTATGGGTATGCAAATGATTCTTGCTTGAGCTTTGCTTACAGTAAATGGTAATGGGGCTGCTGTCCATGGTGCTGAATTCACTGCTTTGTGAGATAACATTTAAGTATCAAGTATTTGTTTTATTTGATCAAGTTTGGTTAATGTTAAATGATAGATAAATACACTTGCACTTTAAAAGGTGGTTCGTTTTGCTTAAGCAGTATAGTGTGATGTAACACATTTGTTTTGGTGTCTTATTCAAACACAAGTGCCGTGGGTAATACCAGAAAGTAAATACAAAATAAGGTGTTGTTTTATGTTTGGTCAATTGATGCGACTTGTAACAGGTACATTTATTTTAAGAATAATGCTCTAAAAGTATCGTTTCTGTCATGTTGGCTGTTAGCATACCTCACACACTGTACAGTGTTTTCAATAGCGCATGCAAGTTCAATCCTATACATGCAGGAATGTGTACTGGATTCTTAGTGGAATCATTAAAACAAACCTAAAGGCTTCTAATGGGAAGATTTTAACCAAACAGAAAAACGATTTTAGAACGCATGGTTCCCAATAGAGCAAATGTAACTAAAACAGGTTAAATGTCCCTGTAAGACGTGAAAGTGAATTCAAAGCAAATCAACGTCGGTTTATAAACTTATGAAGTTTATTATGTATGTGAAGAACCTCAGATGATTCTGATATGATCTCATTTAGGACCTGTAGCATTGATTCTGTAATATAAAGAGGAATGTTAACTGTATTACAGTTGCACACATACATTTCTCGAGGATATTTTAGAGTATGACTGATGTATCAAGAGCACACCTTGCATATGCGTAAATGTTTCTTTGTCTTGTTAACATAAAGCAAGGCACATTTGCAAATAAGCCAAAAGGTTTTAATCACGTGCAAAACACAGCATGTGTTGTTATGTCAAGCATATCTCTGTGTAAAAACGACATTTCAGGTTCATGCACGGGTGAACCAAAAAGGATGTATCGCAAAACGCATGCCGCGTGGATATCATGCGTAAATCAAATATTCACAAAGAAAAGCGCGCATGCAATACCTCGCATCTGATTTCTCTGAGGACGCACAGAAGCTGGGCGCGCAACAGTTGGCGTGCGCGCCCGACGGGAACGCGCTTCGGAATTGAGAAGTCAGACAAGAGAAACTCTGCCTTTAGTCTCGGCGCACGGACTTCGCTTACCATCTCATGGAGTTCCCCTCAGGAAACAGGCGTTTAATATCAGTGCACTTTGAAGCTTTCAGAGATGGACGCGCTCTCCGGGCATTTGGAGACTCCAATAGGAACATCACTGTGGATGCGCACTGAAGTTAACGCAAACCTGGGGCGGCGAAAACTTACCTGTCGTCGTTATCACGAGCAGAAGAGCCCACGATGAGCTCAAACCTGTTGCTGGTTGTCCAAATGCGTTTGCTTTGAAAATGGTCACCTGCTTTTCAGGATTCAATTCTTCCAGCGCCAACATCACGACCGTCACCTCGGATGTGGCCGCGTTCCCCAGGTACACGATGGTTATCCTTGCCATCCTTATGATAACCCTGGTGGTCGTGGTGGTGGTCGGAAACGCGCTGGTTATCCTCGCCTTCGTCGTGGACAAGAGCCTCAGAAACCAGTGCAATTACTTCTTCCTCAATTTGGCTATATCAGACTTCCTCGTTGGTATGTATAAAGATTTTACATGCACTAAAAATGCTTGAAATGTGTTTTTTTTTTTCATTTTCATTGCAATCGTATAGTGGACATCAAGCACTGAATTACTTAAAACATTGAGTCTTTGTGCCATATTTAAAGCATAGTGTTTTACGTGCTGTATATTTGTTGGAACGTTAGATCAGGCACTCAAACGAGAATGTATGAAAAACTTTTATAGACCAGTCTTTGGCTGTTTATTTTTTTTTATCAGATTGAAATAGCTAGATCCGATCTGTGTCCAACATAAGTTCACATAATATTTACATAAATAAATGAATGACAGTAAATGAGATGGACACATAAAGAAACGTTTTTACAAAATGCAAACATGTAGAAATGCTATATTTATACCTGCAAGGCTGTTTGTAGATTTTGGAATGGATTCAAGAAGGTGACGCTTCTGTTAATGGATGCATCTCAAAATGGTCAAATGTCGTCCAGTCATCATCTGCCTGATTGATCAATTTATGACTGCTGTATGCAAGCCAACACGTACTGGCATATGTGAAGTGTAATCGTACATTTTCTAGTTGTAATGTGTCTTTAGTTCTCTGACACATTTGTAAAACAGGTTTTTTTTTTTAAATGAAGCTGGCATCAGACTGGAGAGGAGGGGTTAACATACGTTCTGCCCGAGCCATCAAACCGACGTCATTAGAGAAGGATAGCGTTTTAAAGGTCCAGTGTATGAAATTTAGCGTCATCTAGTGGCGAGGTTGCAAATTGCAACCAACGGCTCACTCCACCTCTCCCTTTCGAAGCACAACGGTGGCTGACACAGGACTAAGATGTCGTCACTTTTTTTTTGCTTCTTTGCTGAAAAAGATAACGTATTTACGAAACGCGCTCTGTAGAGCAGTTTGTCCATTCAGGGCTACTGTAGAAACAACATGGTGAATTCCATGTAAGAGACCCGCGGTGTATGTAGATAGAAATAGCTCATTTTAAGGTAACAAAAACATAACGCTTTATTATGTAAGGGCTTTATACACCTCTGAACACATAGTTATGTATATTATATGGCATTTCTGTCAATAGACCGTTAAGAGTGGAAGTACATTTTCAGAATTTGATTAAAGACAATTTTTTGGGTGAATGACTTGGATAAAGTGACAGGACAAGGTACATTTTTTTTCCATTTTCATTACACAAATTTGTTGCCAATTGTATTTTGTATATCTTCGTATTGCGTAACCCCCTAGATATCAATATTGACTGTTGGATACCCTCACTGGATAAAGAAAATCTAATAAAACCCAAAGATACCTAAATCCCAATGACTCAATCAGCCATGATTTTTGGCCTTTACATTAATGCTTTTGCCAGAAATAAAATAGACTGTGTAACTGTCATCCAAACTCGCCGCCAGGTAGAAAACCTAACAGTTACCGCTATGCTAACGCAACACTAGGACCCTTCGATTTCCCCTGCAATGTTCTGGTGCCATATATTATTGGCTTGGATTCAGAGTGCATTAAGAGATGAGATCCTATCTGCGGGTTCATTTCAAGATCCGCACTGACTCTTTCTATTCACCGAACCCTCTCTCTGCCTCCTCAAGTGTTTACTCGCGGCTCACAGGTATTAGCGCTCAGGCGATGTAGGGCTCGAAGCTCTCACAGTGCAGGTTCTTTGAAACAACTTAGGTGCATCTCCATGGCTCCCCTATGAAGGTAGGCGGTCCACCTCGCCACATGCCCACGTTGGTCAGATAATAAGGGTTTCGAATGCCAAGCAGCCCAGAAGCTGTAAATAACAGAGCGATGGCTCTTTGTTTGATTGGATTACAGACGAGACATCTCAGCGTCCGTGGGGAAAAAGCAGTGATGAAATTGCTAGGGTTTTCTTCTGTGAAAAGCTTTCTCCAAGACGTTGAACGCAGAGTCACCGTTCCCATTGCTACTCGATGGCTTTTTGATAATGCTTCTGGGTTTATTTGTCCCATTGTAAAGCGAATCCTTTGTGACGTGATCCACTGATCCACAGATTCAAGTAAAATGTGATGTGTCTCTTTCCAGGGGCCTTTTGCATTCCGGTCTATATCCCCTACGTCTTGACGGGCAGATGGATGTTGGGCCGAGGATTGTGCAAGCTGTGGTTGGTGATGGACTACTTGCTGTGCACAGCTTCCGTCTTCAATATCGTCTTAATCAGCTACGATCGCTTTCTGTCTGTTACACGAGCAGTAAGTAGACACCTCGCCGACGTGAAATCAAAACGGACCCTATTTACATTACGAACACACCTCTAGCGCATTATTCATCAGCACGTGTTAGGCCTCATCCACATGAAGCCAGAGCTTTCCCTGTCCGATCTTTTTTTTTCCTTTTCATGGCGTTGTCTCAAGAAATATCTGCGTACACATGAAACCGCTAAACCGCCTCAAAACAATGTAGTATACACGCCAAATCAGTAACCATTTCGCATAGTGTCAGCTACAAAAATTGCTGGGTTGTTTCAACCTGTGGTTGGGTGAAATATGGACAAATCCATCCACAAGATAGAAATGTCCACATTTTATCCAACCATGCATTTTTTTAGACTGTAGGCCATGTGGGCTATTGGACGTACACCCTATGTGCTTCACACCAGTGGTTCTCAAACTGGGTGGACCCCAAGATGGATCCAGGGTGGGCCACAGATTTTGTGGCATTTTATGATATATAAAAATTTATCACAAATCTTATGCAATCAAACATCAGAAAAATAAGCCCACCAACCAAAAGAATTGATGTTTCAGCATTGTATAACTGAATATGTTTTTGGTTTAATTAAAATCTTCAGTTTAAGATTATAAGTCTTTATTTGGGGGGGGGGCGCAAAACGATCCACCCTACAAGTATTTAAAAAGTATGTCTACATGTATGGTATATACTGTAGCACATAGGCTGTAATAAAGCCTCATAAAGATGAATGGTCTTCATAGGCATCAACTCAAACACCATTTTAAAAGCCATTCAAATTAAACAGCATACTTCTCTGTATTGACAAAATTTCAAAATATTCATAAACTCAATTTTTTACATGAAACTTGTAGCAGTGCATTCTGGGATTGTCAAAACAATGTATTTTTTGTGTGAATGTAGCCCTATAATACAGCCTAACGTAAGCAGTTTTGGAACAGAAACTGCCATTCTTATTACATATTCCATCATACTAGTGAACTGTCGAATCAGAGTGTTTTCTGCTGGAGTGCTGGCGTGTCGCTCTCCTGTCATGTAGTGGCTTTATTTAATTCAGGTTTACAACTGGCACACTGCTGTCAGCTATTCTGGACATGCAAGCAGCCGCCCGGTGCATCCATACGCTGTAATGACTCGCGGTGAGCCATCATAACAAGACTGCCCCCTCTCATGACCTTTATATCCTTTATATTTGTGTATGTTGCCTGATCTAAAACAGGAGCAACACAACAAACTGGCTACTGTAAAGAAACCAAACATACTTGACTTGGTGTTATGGTTTAGTGAAATAATAAATATTTAGCAGTATTTTACATCTTTTTAATGAAACATTTCAGTAAATGCTATTCCTTCAAATATTTCTGCTACTCTTTGTCGATGGTGTCAATTTTTGATGCCGCAAAAATCTGTTAAATTTAAATGTGTCCTAAGAGTTTTTTGGCCTACGGTGCATTGTTTTTCTGCTAAATGATATTATCATTGATATATTGCCTCCTACTTTTGGTTAGTAGCTTGAAAAGTAGCTAACCAAATAGCATCTTTACTGCAATTGATCAACTTGAATTCATAAATATGTTTGCGCATCTACAGTTTTAAAATAGCTTACCAGCGCTGGATCTTGAATGGATGTTAGCTCTGTAAACCGCTAAACACCAAGCCTATCTAGCAAAATAAAAAAAATCAATGTGGGCAGGAAGGAACTTCGATATATTTCTCATTGAATGTTCTCATTCATCTACGTTTCAAACCACGAAATGATGAGGAATTGGGGTTCTGAAGATCCTTAAATAACCTCTCCTTACATTCATGAAAAACCTTGAGCAAAATAAGCTTAGAAAACACGTCCCACTGTGAAAGGCGAATGCGCCGAACGAGACGCCGCCGATCCAAAGAAGCCCATTTCCCAACCTGTATTTCAAATGGCTTTTGACTTTCCAGAGCAGCGTTTGAGAGAATTATGAAACGCAAATATTGATTCCCCGCCGAGCAAATACAGTAGTTGTAAAAGGCTCTGAATTATTAGTAAACGTTACGGCGTAGATACACGCCACAATAACGCATTTACGTGAATTTACAAGACGTGTTGAAAGGTCTCATCATTTAGGAGCTCGTGTCTGAAATACGGGATAACTTTTAATACGCCCTTCATCGTTATCCAAACCCATTATGCAGTCATGACATCCCAGGAGCGCATTCGGCATCCTCATGCGTAATGCATTGCATGCGTTGAGAATACATTTCCTAAACAGCTCTTTTGATGTGCTCATTGTTTAAGATGATGTCGCCACTTCCTGTTTATAGCTTGTCTATGGGCATTATCTGTGATTGCTTCTAAAGGAAGCATCCACAAGTGCTTTACATGCTTTTCGCAGTTCATATGACATTTCGAGAAGACTTGTATTATCAAAGATGGCTGTTTATGTAGTGGTATTGTCACTTTGACATTTAAAATAGTCATCGAACAAATCATTTGGCTGTTTTCAGAATGGTACATTTTTTGGTACTGCTGTTTTCAACATAAGAACGAGTAATTCGTCCATAATTTACTTGTTATCTCTTTTGACAAATACTGTGTTTGCGTTGTGTTTGTGTCTTGCGGTGAAAAGTAACCTGTACGTATTGCGACGCTGTGATGTTTGTCTTCTGTCTAACGTTACTCACATGTCCCCCACTCCCCTATTATTTGCAGTAATTTCAGAGCGAAAGCAGCATTAGTTTATCACCAGACGACGGCACAGACGGCTCATGGCTTTTACGAATACAGTAGATGATCATTTTCTCTGCTTGTTGTCTTTCCATTTGTCATTTCTGAATGACAAAGTGTTACTGGCTGGACTCTGGAGAACGGTGTGGTGTGGTGAAGACAAGCTTATTGTCACATTCACCCTGCTGTGCAGGCACGCAGAAGATGCCCGTCTGTCTTACGCTGGTGCATGAAAGAGAGGAACGTATAGAGGGATGAAACGTCTAGTAAGGTGCTTCTGTTACAAATGAGTGGCATAGATATTTGTTGTTGCTTTTTTACGATAAAATGACATTTCAGAACGTCTATATTTGTTATGTTCCACTTTTGCTTTATTAATAGCATTACTAAAACTGCCATGGACTGATTTTCTTCAAAGTACATGTATGGTGGTTCAAAAACCTTAAACGCTTAGTACAAAAAAGTAAGAGTAAATTTAGTACAAATCTTTAGTAAAAAATCTTAGTGAAAAAATTTCGCCCGACCTTTTTATAGTTCTTGTGCAATTCTGTGGTGCTAATTATTGTGGTAATCTTTATTTACATATATTAGCAACATGTACAATATTTTAGTGTATACTTAGCTCAAGTAAATGTTGAGCTTATATCATTAATGGCGATATATCGGTATATTGCAAATAAACAAAAACTTTTATTTTAAAAATAATTTTACAATTGTCACTGTCAGAAAATTCTAGAAATGTCTGTAGCACAGGGAAGGTGGGATGAAGCGATGATGGGGGACTACATCTGAAACTTGATTAGTGAGGAGAATGACAAAAACGATCAAATGTACACTTCTGAAATTTTGGACGACTCATTTTTAGTAACCGTTATCTTAAATTGTTGTTTGAGCTTAGTGGTATGTCCGTACCTTGTCATTTCTGCGTGCGAGTAACCGGAATGTATAAATGTGTGAAAATAGTTGTACGTTTTTTGTGAGTACCGTCGACGGTAAATGATAATGTGGTTTTCGTATACAGCATGTTAAACTTCATAAAGAAACCGTAAATATGAAACTTTTTATTTGTGTAATCAAAGTCATCAAAGAAATGATGCAATAATCTCGCCGTTTATTGTGAATAAAAACATTATTTATTCAGTACGGGTGATAAAAAGAGAATAAAATAAGGGAAGGGTGGAGGGAAGAAATGGTGGTATTAAAGACAGCGCCACAGCAATCACACATCCTCTCCATTCACATCCGCCTTGGTGAAAAGAAACGATTGCGTCTGTGTTAAAGAATGAATAGAGGAGAATGAGATATCAATTTACTGTCTTTATTCTTGGACACTTGGCGTACTGACATGCAGGGGAATGTTGGAGTTTAGTTGTAGTGATTCTTTGTGTTAATCCCATAATGCACTGCTCGAAAAATCTATTTAAGATAGCGGAGGATTTAAAAGAAGTGTTGATCATAAATGTACTTAGAATTGATTCCATACTTGAAGAGTACTTCAAGGTTTAATAAGATGACAGTTTAACACAATATATGTGTATGTGTTCTTTTTGTTGTGGGAACATGAATGAATCAAGTAAATCCAACAAGATTTACGGTATACATGTCAGAACAACTTGATTGAATCACTTTTGGTTAACTTCTACCTAATAGCAACAAGCACTTTTTCTAAGCAATGTACAATGAGGTGAGGTCAAGCAAGAGCTGAGATCAGAAAAAAACTGATCATGGCATTAACTTACCAATATAATGCCTTCAGATCAAAGAAACAATTAAATCGTTTTTATTGCCAGAAACACGGTTGCGTGATGACGTCAGACTCGAAACGCCAAGGATTTAGTGAGAGCCACACAACAGAATACTGAACTTTAATACGTTTCATTCTTATTTCATCTTCGCTAAAACAGCATAAAATAACACTTTATTTCGACATTACACTCATTTTTAAGTCAAATGCAAAGCATGCTGGGAACTGGCAGTTGTGTCAACATTTTTAAATAAATCGTGTTGAATCAACTTGTTTAAATTAAGTACATTTTTTGAGCGTTTTAGCTACTTGATTGAAACGTGTTCTTTGAAAATGAAAACATTGGGTTAAGCCAAAAAGTTGCCATTTCAAGTCAGTTGAAGTGTGAATTCTCATAAATGGCATTCAATCAAAATGAATTGTTTAAAGGGGTCATATGACAGGGTTAAAACGAATATTATCGTTTGTTTTAGATGTAATGCAATGTGTATACGCGATTCAAGGTTCAAAAACGCTGTATTTTCCACACACCGTGCATGTTTGTATCTCCTCTTTGCCCCGCCTCTCTGAAACGCGCTGATTTTTTACGAAGCTCATCGCTCTGAAAAGCGAGGTGTGCTATGATTGGCCAGTTAACCAGTGCGTAGTGATTGGTCGAATACTGCAAGCGTGTGAGGGAAATGTAACGCCTCTTACCATATTTGGAACATCAGGTTCCAACGCGATTGTACTGACAGGTACGCCCACCTTACTTGCGTATACATTTGGGCGGTCTTAGTCAACTCATACCACCAACTGACGTGGATTTGTGGGGGTGTGGCTACACGAGGTGTTTCAGGCAGGTCTGGGTGAGCATTCGCTTTTAGATAGAAGGCATCTTTTGTTCCCGCACTTTAATTTTTGCAATTCTACGTGTCTAATACATGCATGGGCAACTTATAACACACCAAAGACACAGAAAAACACGTATTCGCGTCATATGACCCCTTTTAGTAAAGTGAACAGCCTCAAAAAATCATTTTTTTGTGTATCCATGTAGGTAGTATTTTGGTAGGACCCACACTGTACAAAAATTCAACATAAAAACTTTAGTTTACAAACTGCCTTTAATTTTCTGGTTAAATCAAATTGGCTTTAAAAGTTACTTGGATTTATATCGTATTAAACTCACTTTTCAAATGAAGTTGAAACCGGTTAAACTCAGTTTAATATCATTTAAATTCAGTTAACTTGTAAAGCCATTTTGATTTAACTTAAAAATCGATGGCAGCCTTTGACCTTAAGTTAAAATAGCGCATTAAAATAGTTTTAAAGCGCAAAGGATTTAAACGTTACTATTGCGTGGCTTCAGCGTTGTGTGATTATTAACCAATTTAACTTGGGAAGAAATTGTATTAATTGCATGAAGTGAATTGTACACTTGCCCTGATCTTGCTTGCCCCTGTAAATTGTAATTTCACATCATTACGTTTAGCTATATTAATCAATCCAATCTTTTGGGTCCAAATGATCAAATAAACGTCATAACCGATCAGTTCTGCGGTACAGGTTTGGGATGGACTTGATTCTTGGCTCTTTGTGCCTGCTAGTGTAGGCTGTGAATTGAATAAATCATGAAGTAGTGAAGGCAGTCACACCGTGCATAGACTTCACTGAGTGTGAGAGCCGGATGAGACCGCTCTTATTTATGATTCCAGCTATTTCATATGCCTCCCTCAATTGACTTTAATCTATTGCCTCTTATATGCTTTGTTCACTAGGTGAGGTATAGAGCCCAGCAGGGTGTCACGCGTCTGGCAGTGCTCAAGATGTTGACAGTCTGGATCTTGGCGTTCCTCCTCTACGGTCCCGCCATCATCTTTTGGGAGCTGCTGGTCGGCAAGAGCATTGTTCCAGAGGACGAGTGTTTCGCCGAGTTCTACTGCACCTGGTACTTCCTACTGTCGGCTTCCACCTTCGAGTTCTTCTCCCCCTTCATCTCAGTGACCTTCTTCAACTTCAGCATCTATCTCAACATCCAGCGGAGGAACCGCAACAGGATGACGCACGTGGAGGCCGAAAGAGAGGACGGATGGCGGGTCGTGGACGGCCAGAATTCGTCTGTTTTCTTCGTCAAAACACGCAAGGTGTCCTCCAGCGGGCCGGCGGGCATTTCGGCCGTCATCGAAGACGACGAGGAAGTGTCGCCTTCGTCCAGCGGAGACCCAAGCAGCACTCACTCCGTGTCCCTGACGATGAGGGTGACCAATAAAAAGCGAGGACTGTTTAGAGGTTGGGTAAGGACGAGGATAGTACGAGCGCAGGATGCTTCGAACGCTTGCGGCCCCTGCAGGAGCGGAGGCCACGCACGACTCTCCCGTGACAAGAAGATCGCCAAGTCTCTGGCAATCATAGTGTGTGTTTTTGGGGTTTGCTGGGCACCGTATACTCTCTTGGTGATCATACGGGCTGCTTGTAAGGGCACGTGTGTGGAACATCACTGGTACGAAGTCACTTTCTGGCTGCTTTGGCTTAATTCAGCCATAAACCCTTTCCTCTACCCCCTTTGCCACAGCAGTTTTCGCCGGGCCTTTGCCAAGATTTTGTGCCCCAAGCGGCAGTCTGTTCGACCGCATGAGGAAAGCCCTTCCTGCCAATGATAATCTGAAAGCAACAGATGGGATTTCACATTTTCACAGTGAAGGCTGAATTAAAAAGCACAACAGCAAGATTGCGAAACATTTACGCCCAAGGCACTGAAAACTAACGTCTAAATGGAGGAGCGTGTTTTTTTTTTATGTTCAACAAAACGAGTAACAAAAAACGTTTGACGTTGACCTTTATTGATGGTTTTGCAACCAAGCTGTTACAATTAGCTCTAGAAGTAACATAGAAATGGAGTTGTTTCACTCGCTAGCACGTAAATTGCATGTTGTGGGGCATCCGCGAAACGTGAAGTGATGCAGCTTGTGTACAGAACTTATACACTTGACAGTTCTGCCCACATTTATCGACTATTGTTTATTCCACCTCATTGACTCACACGGTTCAGCGGAGAAGAGATGATCTATCTGAGACATCATTACGACTCAAAAGAGAAAAGGCCACAATTGTTCTTTCACTGCAGCTTCACAAACAGACACTGAGGAGAACTCATTTTCTGCTATGGACAGACCAAACCAAATAGTTTTTGAATGTAAGTTTTGTGGAATGTGAATGATGTTATTGATATATTACAATAATCCAAGGAATTTGTTTGTTCACCCAAAAATGTAAATGGTCACTAAATGGTCAGTTTTATTGTTGTTTCATTAATATTTTGAATGAGCTTTTTTTACATTTTTTGTTTTTGTTAATGTAGCTATGTTGTTAAGTGCTTTTGTCGTTTTATTATTTATTTGTTCATTTTTCATGTTGCTATTTAAGATTCATTTATTTTTATTTCAGGGCCTCAAACGTATTTCGGCTTGTTCCTGAGGCCAACATTTTACTATATTTCAGCAAACAGAAATGTTGTAATGGTTTTCATTTGAGTAAACTATAATAACCTTGCTTTACATTCAATGTAAATGTGGTGCCTCACAGGTTAGCACAATGAATTTTGATGTAATTGACTGATGTGACGCAACTTAATAGGCCACATTTGAATTGAAAGAAAGTGCAAAGGAGAGACCATTGTAGATGGTCCATGTAGAACCATTTTGAGCACAGAAAGTTATCACAATTTTCAGAAGACTTGAAATATATAGCACACAAGTTGTATTAACTACTTTTATGGTGCTTTCTGTACCTTTTGGAGCTCCATTATGAAAAGAACACTC
This sequence comes from Triplophysa rosa, assembly GCF_024868665.1. Taxonomy (NCBI): domain Eukaryota; kingdom Metazoa; phylum Chordata; class Actinopteri; order Cypriniformes; family Nemacheilidae; genus Triplophysa; species Triplophysa rosa. The sequence continues at coordinate 14,217,045 of NC_079914.1, forward strand.
AGAACCTTCTGCAATACATGTGCTTCTGTGTGATACGGAGGAATGAAAGTCATACAGGTTTGGATCGGCATTGAGAGTGAATGATGACAAAACCTTTCATTTTGGGTGAACTGTTTCTTGTTTACATTCTTATAGATATGGATACGAAGTTGTAGCAGCCAAAAAGGATAGAATCAATGGCAGACATACATACATCAGTCTTTACATGTATTGTTAAGAATGTTAAGAAAAATTGTTTACAATAATTCCCAGTGTTGTTTTTAAGGTTTGAATCCTTGTAAAGGAGATCAACACAGAAATACAGCCTGTGTGAAATGTTTATATCGGTCATACTGTGTGCATCAGAAGTTGTGAAGAAACGTCATAATTCAAGTGGTTTATGGATTTAAAAAGTTAAGCCAACTGAGACCAATTTCATATTCAGAGCTACGATTCAGTGCCTCCCAAGTTCTTTAAAATGAACTACACTGAATTTATATTTCGGAGGGCAACACAGTAAAATCCTTACCAAGCGTTTGACAAGGTCCAAAGGCGAAACCACACAGCTTTATTATCCCCGGAGAAAAGCTGGAAACTCCATGTTCTTTCATTTGATATTCAAAATATATCTGCGCATAATGATACCCTAAATTAAAATGCCCGAGAACACTCGGCAATCAGAGTAATATTTCGCATGTGACTCTGAAAATCAGGTCTTATCCCTGGAGCGGTCGTTACGCCTCTGGTCGTCTCTTTGCTTCGGTGAATTAGTAAATGGCTTTTTTTCCAGATGGCTTTGAGAGCTCTCGATTTATCGGTGCTGTTTGGAGCTCAAGTTAATTAAGCCACGATGACAAGCATCCTCATCGGATCCTTGAATTTGAAAATCTAGAATCTCTCGACCAGGTGATGCCGTGGCAATATATGGCGTCTATGGAAAGCCAACGAGCGGATGAGATATGTTGATTTGCACGATCAGCATTTAGAGAGCAGCGTTTGAAGTCACTTCTTGAAATCTGCTGCTCGGCACTTCTGGAAAAGACGCGCTTTAATGTCTCTCGCGTTTCCCGATAATGAGATTCGAAGGTTGTGTAATGAACGTAATAGCAAAAACATCAGCGTGACGGTTGGAGGGGGGTTGTTGGTTTAAGGATACAAGCGCTGTGTAGGTACAGTTACAAAAACTGCTGAGGAGAGGTCGTACTACCACCGAATCAAATCAACGGGAACATTTCATCGGAGCTTCCCAGCTGCCTGCGGATTAAGTTCTGCTACACGGATGTGTGGATTTCAGAACATGACGATGGGAAATGAACCTGGGGTTAAAGTCCTTTGAAGATGTTGCGCAGAAATGCAGAGGGACAGAGTCTGACCGATTCAGGCTGCAAGCAAAAACCAAGCTTATAGGTTTAACGTTTGGGACAGTTTTACGTTTTAATTGCTGCTTATATCCTCTTAATGTCTTCAAGCTCTTGTAAGGTTGCAAGAATGTTTTACAACTACTCCATGAAGAACGTAAATTATTCCCTAGCATAAAATGGACTCGTTTCTAGTTTGTGGGGAATTAAACCATACTGATGGGCAGTGTTGGGTAAGCTACTCTAGTAACTAGTAATTAATTACTTTTTCAATTACATATTCAATAGTGTGATTAGATTACTGTACAAATTACTCTCTCCAAAAAATATTTAGTTAATTATTAATAATTACGTTCTATATCCGCCTTGATTAGTTAAGTGATTCAAGGACAGACATGAAACGGCTCTTTTAATTCATTCAAATAAATAATATTAAACTACATAAAGTACTCTTATTAACTGACCAAAGTATTACAAATGTGAGAATTATACATAAAAGCACGGATTTTAAAGTTAGACTTTGAATTTTGATGTCAATTCCACTATTGCACACATAGTATATTACACAGAGTATTTCGTTTAATTACATCAGAAGTAACTAATTAAATTACAGAAAAAATAAGAGTAATCCCTTACTTCACTTTTTAAAGGGAAAAGTAATTAAATTACAGTAACTAATTACTTAGTAACTACTTACACCCAACACTGCTGATGGGGCTGTGGCGGTCAATATGACAATAAAATGTTGAAAAACACTTGACTATATAGCCGAACAGGAATCTGAAACAAAAGGTATGTGTAATAAAAAAAACAACGTACAAACTGTTAGAACTTGAATTCACATCCTGAGATTGAGCTTCCTGCTGCCCGAACTCTCACAAGGATGTCCCCAGCCTTACCCAATCCCAAAGATTCTAGAACATAATTACCGGCCGCACCTGCGCCTCCGGAATTATGACCCAGATTTGGCAAGACCTTTGCTGTAAATGTCACAGACGTTCGCCCCATTGTTTGCTTTCCTGCACAGCGGGCGTCACGACAGTCATTAAGAGTAATAGACAGCGGCAGAAAGTCGGAGGCATGATAGGGCAGTAAAGGACACAGTTTGTGCCAATTTAAAATTCCACCGAGCGCGTTGAACCCCACGGGAGGGAAGATGCCCACCATGGCAACATGCCATGTTTAATACCACCATGTCTTATTTATGCCTATACATAAATACATCGTATTTCCATGCTGCATTTGACATCCTTGGATGGTTTGTGTATTGACATTAGCAGACACCCGTGCATTCGTTTGACGCCACCTCGATTTGGCCGTTTCGCGCCGCGTTTGCTATCTTTCCTTGAAGTTCAAGTTTAATTATATTCACGGTGGGCTATTGATTTTTGCAAGTCCACATTTTTCAATTTTGTACCCCGTCAAACTCATCCCAGCAGGGTGGTTTGCGTCGATACGTGGCGATGTTGTCTATAGAGATGGCTGTACGCTACATAATTATTCCCGCTGCAACTACAACACGGTGGTGTTTTTAATACCCAATGCCAGAAAGCTGGAGGCTTAAGCCTTGCAAGAAATGAACTGTCACTATTGTCACTGTGTGAGAGGGTTAGTTTGTACAGAACTGACAATACTGTGGTCAAATTTATTCTAGCTAATGGTGTTGTTACATATTTATATATATGCAACGCTTTTGCGACGCCAGAGTCCGCAGACTAATCTACGGTCGTATAACACCATCGAGTTGTTTTGGCTTAACGAAGTGCTCAGCAATGTAAAGAGGATCTCTCATATCGCTTATATATTACTTTCTTCTTTTTTATCTAAAAAACACCCATATTTGCAGGCCAAAATCCTCCTTTTCCCATACTGTGTTTCCACGACCGGAAATTATTCTGCCGACTCTGGCCGCGTCCCAAAAGCTCACCGGCACCATCTTGTGCAACTAGCGAATTCAAAGAACTTGCAGTGTAAAGATCATTATGTAATGTCATTTTTGGGTGAATTGTAATATATATATACAGGAGATTCTAATATAAGCCTAATATAAATAGTTACATACTGCAGAAAATGTATGGGTTTGTTTATGAATGATTTGAAGTTTTTCAAGCTCCCAATCATCTAAACGCCCAACACACCTTCCCACTCTGTTGAAACAATAAGAAAAGGCAATAAAGAAATAGACCTTTAGACAGATGGGCAGTTCATTTACATTTACATTTTAGTCATTTAGCAGAAGCTTTTATCCAAAGCGACTTACAGATGAGGGAAACAATGGAAGCAATTGAAACAACATAAGGACAACAAAAAGCATAAGTGCAAAAAGAAAATTGGTCTCATATAGCCTATCACAGTATACAGAGTTTGATTTCTGTTACCACATTTCATCCACAACTCTTTTGTTTTACATCACTAAGTTCGTGTCTAATGTACTTTGTGATCACAAAGCTCTCTGGTTGCACTTTGAATCTATTCTAGCTTCTTTACCATCTTTTTCTAGGAAATTGATAGTGCAGTACCACACATCCACTCTCATTTTGCAAATTGCTTCATAAAGTTCTCTTTTTGAGTGGTTTGGAATAAAACGCTTCTGCTAAGTGACTAAATGTAATGCAAAAGGTTTCATTTCTGTGAAAGTCCAATATTAGGCCATTACGGTTGATTGTCAAAAGCACTGAAACGCAGCTAAACTGGGGCACAATTTGTAGACACCATCACCCATGAATATTGGTTGAACTGATGGCACAACTTGTTTGCAACCGTTCAAACAAGCTCATTTAATAAAAAATGTTTTACACCAAAAATGATGTGCAAGGAAAATGTCTGCAATTCAGAAACTCAATACTTTACAAACTACTTGCAAACTGCATTGATTCCACTGCTGCAATAGTCTGGCAATCTGCAAACCGGTTGTAACAGAAATCAAACTTCATTTACATCATCATTAAGATTTGACTTGGCCTGATGTCAACTCTGTAACCTGCACCACCAAAGACATGCTCACAAAGTTAAAACTCCTGACAAGACGACACCACTTAGTCTTTACAAGGGCAAGGTCGACTCGACTACGCAATAAAGCAGAAATCGGTTAAGTGTTTTCAAAAACAAAAGAGAAATGCAAGATATTATTTGAAACCAGGCCATGGGGATTCGTTTAAGAGTTCTTACCATGGCCCGAGATCCAAGGACATGCCTCTCCTCGATGAGATTTTAGGTTAAAAGGGTTGGGATACTGGTGTGTTGTGTCCTCGGAGAACTCGCACACCGGCATTACTGTCTAAAGTGACAGTGGCATGATTTCGCCCCGCGCTCTCGACTCGGTCGCACTCGGTTATTTTTAGCACCTTGCTGCTGTACAGAATTTTAAAATGTGTTTTTTTTTGCCTGTGCGGTGTACAAATGGTTGAATAGCCTACCCAAGCCATTTTGATCCAAGGTCTTGTACCAATTTCAGCCTCTCTTATCCGGAATGATCTCCATTACTATTTCAGGTTCACGTATAGATTTGGAAAAACGCAGAATAATTTTTCCGCATTAAGCCACATAAGGGATGGAATCTATCTCTGAAATTGGACCTTTGGGATGTAAATGGGATCTGAGAGAGGCAGAAAATAGCTTTTCTGAGGAAGAAAAGCCAAAAGCAAGAAAAAGGAAAGTGTGAAAAAGCCTCTTACGTAACGTGTATTGGGAAAATACGCTATTATCAGTAACTCGTCAATAACGCTGAAGGTTAAAAGTGGTTTAAGTACAAAAAATTACAGAAATAATAGAACTGTAAAAGGGTGTAAGTTGTCTCGTTTTGTTGGTAAACAGCAGGTGAAAGACCTCATTCTCACTCGCAGTGGGTTTCCAATCATCTGGTCTGTAGGCGTTCAAACAGGACATTTGTAAGAATGTGACAAAAAGAAACACAATGGATTTTAGTGCAATTCGTTGAGGGACGCGGGCAGTCAACAACTAGGTTGTGATGTTCCTTCGCCTCAGTTAGCATTAACAAGCAATTGGCTGGCGGACGTGCACTCAAAGCCAAAACAGGAGAATGCGGTACTATGGAAACTGTAACTCAATGAAAATACGGCACAAAGTACGGCCTGGGTTATCGTAAAAGCTGTTTTTGTAAGATGTGTTACGTTTGGACATCGTATTAATATAAGTAAAAAGTATACAATCGTGGTCATTCACGATATTATCGTCATATATTTAAATACGCGAAAAACGCCCTGTGAATATCCTTTTTAGCTTTGTAGTACAGCAATGTGGTAACATTACCAGACCCCTTATGCAGTCATTTGCAGGATGTGTACAAATACGCAACCCTGCAACACAACATTTGCGAACATCGTCTGATACAGTTAACATCATTCCTTTGACCGAGACTGCTGCAAGCTCCCCCATCGATTTGTTTAGTGAAAAGAGCCAGAGTCGCCTGGTGCACAGCCAGCAAGGAGTATTTGACACGCTCTAGCTACCCGCGCACAGAGCGTGGGCATCCAGATAGTGGGTGCGTGGGAGACGCATGCGATCGGGGGTGGGAAGACAGCACGAGAGAGAGACCCCCTTCCTCCCCGCAGGCACAACAGAAAGGGCTGAACCCCGAGGCTCTTACCGCAGGCGGCTGCACAAAGCACAAACGGCTTAAGAGACACACTGCCAGTATATAATTTGGTGGCCACGTGGGTGGTCTGGCACAAAGGCGCTACACTACAAGGCTTCTCCTATGAAGCGAGAGAGACTAGACGAACACCGTGTATACATCGGAGGCGACAAAATTGTGTCGCATCCAGTGTGTACAAGTTTTAAATTATAATGGGTCCTTTTGTTGCGTCGCGCCCGGTTGTAGATTCGGTTTTAAGGCCGGCGTGTGAAGAACATATTACAGCTTTAAACACAGAGGTCACATAGCGTAAAGCAGGCAGAAGTGCTTTCTGAACAGGCACAGGGTGTGGAAGTGTGAGCTTGATAGTGTGCTGCACTCTTGTGGTGAAATGAGCTTACTGAAGTGTCTTTAATATTAACGCGTGGAGACCATATCAATTTAGGGATGCCTTTTCTGCAAAGATATTTAAGCAGATAAAAACTTGAGTCAAAAACATCACATTTCATACGTAAAACATTTATTGGATATTGCGTACAAAAAAATGACAAAATATGAAAATGAATGAGACTTTTGGCATGAGTTCGCCTCCCGTTTCAGCCCTTCCAAAGTCCTCGTACAATATTTTTAACCCCGGCACAATTTAGTTTCACTGTTCACAATTCGTTATGGCTCAATTACTTGAATATATTTGAAATGCCACCAAAAGAAATGCGAGTTCTTTACAGTAGATTAATACAACTGCAACATCAGATTGACAATTTCATACAAAGCACATTGTATCCGATACATTAATCACAGCCCTGTCTAATAAAACCTGACAGTAAAAAGGATATTAAATTCCTTATGAATATAACAGTGTTCGTAACTAACAGAAACTAAAAAAAAAATTCACAGATGGAGTGTTTGTCAGGAAGTTCCTATCAATTAACAATGAAAAAGGAGGATTTTATTAGCTCAGAGGCAAAGTTACAATGTACACAAATACAATTTTACTTCGGCTCAATTTCACTTTTCTGAATTTGACAAATCTGTGCACAAACCGACCAGTGATACGCAACTGGTTGATCGAACATTACTTTAACATTACCTTAGAATTGACCCCATAAAGTAAACATGAAAATTAAGATAACCCCACTAAAACAATTCCATAGTTAATCACTGCAGAACATTTAAAAAAATCCATTAAAAACAGTTTTTCAGTTCAATTGTTTGTATACACCGCATGATATATTTCCCAAACTTACAAGGCATTTTATCGCAATTTAAAATGCATGTGCACAAAGACGTATGAACCTTGTGCATTACGGTTTAAAAATCCTGAGGAAATAGCTATAAAAAAATTCTTTATAGTTGATTATAATTGAAATTCAGACTGTAGCATAATTGCATTCTGCAGTTTTCTGATCTGACATCTGGTCATTAGATTCCGTAGCAATGTCCCTCCGCTTGTTAATTTAATTCATACAAAAATACTCGCTGCATGCATAATTGGCTGAAAAACAACTTTTGAAAACGTAAGACAGTTTAAAAACAAAACACAACAGACTAAACAGGGTGGAAAGATGTAGATTACTCAGCTTTCGCAAATACTGCAATTCAAAACAAATTTCACTTGAAGCAAATTAATCGCTAACTGCAAAAACAATTTATAAAACAGAATTTTGTGGAAAAATACAAGTGAAACGCATTAAATCACAATATGTCTAAACAAAGTCAATTGGTAACACTTTACAATAAGGTGCTATTTGTTAACAATTATTTAATGCATTAGCTAACATGAACTAACAACGAACAATACTTCTACAGCATTTATTAATATTACTACATGTTAATTTCAGCATTTATAAATAAATTATTAAAATTAAACGTTGTCACTGTTAACATTAGTTAATGCACCATGAACTAACATGAATAGCTGTATTGACATGAACTAACATTAACAAGGATTAATAAATGCTGAAAAACGAAATTGTTCATTGTTAGCTAATGCATTTACTAATGTTAACTAATAGCACCATATTGTAAAGTGTTACCAGTCAATTTCTTTGGTTAACATAGCATTGGCGCTTGTATCGCCATTCCAGCCGCTAAATCGAGGGACGAATTTGTTGAAAGAACGTTGATCACATGATCGACTCAAACATGTTTACAACATCCAGATAAACTGCAGAAATCTCCTCTGCACCTAAATTGGAAAATCTACTTACGAATGCGTTCTGCAAATATTGTCGATATATTTTTAGAACACACAAATTAACATTCAATGATGAAAACATTCAAAATACCATGTTAAGCATTAATCGACGTGATTGTAACGTTTTTTTTTGGAAGTACTGTGGATGAGCAATCCTTTAAAAACCACTTCCACCCTGTTCATCTGGTTGGCGAAGCAAAAAACAGAAAAGGTGTGATAAGCGACAGCTGTCAGTTACGGCCTATAGTGCACTACAAAACATAAACCAGGAAGAATGAACCCCCTCTCAGAGCATCCCATAATAATCCCCCCCCCCATTCATAAACCTGCGGCGACAAGAATCTGCATATCTATGAAAAATGAATCATAGCGCATTCTTAGTCACCGGTACACACAAATACTCTCTAATTTCGTATCATTCGACTCATTCTCTGATGCTGTTTTGTCCTACGATGCTGTCGGGAACATCAATTGGCAGAAAGGCTATTCATTAATGAACTACGGCTGAAAATAACATCGTCTGCCACAATTCATGATTAACTGGCTTTAAAAACGAGGTCCGTAAAAATATGGGGACGAAAGTTAAGAACTCATGATTGAAGAATACAAAAGTAGTGGCTCTACAAAAGACAATCGTGGGGAAGGGAAATACTAAAGGTTTAAACTCATCACATAACGGCACATTCTCTGGATCGGGTCTTTGGATCTCCCTGAAACAGAAAAATACAAATATTACATGAAGAGCAAAGCTGGGCATTCAGTGTTCATCTGATGTGCGTTCATAATCATGAGAGTGATCGGAAATATGGGCTGGAAATAGCCAAGTTATTAAAATAAAATAAATGACAAAAACTGATGCCGATTTGTTTTACGAAAGGAAACAGATGAAGTGTCTATACGACAGACCAGAACATTGACTAACCTGCTGATGGAAAAGATCTTCATCTCCAAAGTCTCCCTCCTCATCATCACCGTTCTCCATCTCCACCACGCTTTTCGTGACGGTTCGTTTTGCCACTTCCTGAAAGCAAACGTTTGCATTTTCACGTCAGAGGTGACGATACTTAAAAATTCAAAGACACAAATCAACCAATCAGATCGCAGTTCATACCTCTCCATTTGAATTCACCAAAAAGGTGAGGCTATTCTCTCCGGTGCCCCAGGAGCTCTGGCTCTTCCACAGCAGGTCTGATGGGGGGTTGTGGGACACGCCGGCATCGGCGCTCCACACCTGTCAACCAAACATCATAATAAAAGCTTCAACACGTTTTCAAACCGCTGAGCTGAAAAAAACAAAACAAGTTACGGTCCCGTCTGCTTACCGTTACTTTCTGACCAGCCTTCAGAACAAACTTGGGGCTAAACTTGTAAGAAATTTCCTCATCATCTCCAATCTGCCTCTTTAGACGCCAGTTGCCCATAGATTGATCCTAAATTTTGAACAAATGTCAGCGAAACAGGCCTTTTCATTTTGAAAGCAACCTCTTAGTTGAAGTTTACGTCCGTACTTACCTTTTCAGAGTTGTTCATGAGAGCGACCGATTTTCCCTCCAGGTCAATTTCCTCGATGCTGACGCTGCCCGTGGCCTCCGCCTTCTGGCTGATCTGGACTTTAGGACCAGAGACTGCCGTCTCCTCGAGCTCCACGCGTTTTCTCTTTGCGCGGGAGGTGCGCGAGGAACTGCTGCTGCTAGCCGTGGTGCGAGACACCATCACTCGTGAGGACGGGCTGGGGGACAACTTCAGCCTAGAGACGAAATGCAGATTCTTCGTTTAACAGCCAACTTGAAATACATTACAACCGAGAATTATGGGCAACCGCACCATGGAAATTTTTTTTGTTATGTAACGTCTCATCTTTCTTACCTTTCCTTCATATTACACGTTGTCCAATGTGTCAACTGATGACTATTTTAAACTTCGCATTCTTGAAGATGGTCTAGCTGCCTGTGGCTCTTCCTCTCTACGTCTTCCTGCTAAATGAGCAATCTGACTTCTCACTCCGCTTACGCACTAGAGTCTAGTGACAACGCTGTTATGCGCTTGCTCACACGCGAGAGGACGAAATAATTACCGCTCCCGTGTGAAATTCTCACTTCTCTGCCACTCAGCATACGTCGGGCATGAATCGTAAAGTGGACTTAAGAGCGTTCCTGCGCTACATGCCACAGGTGTCTGTGAAAATGACAGTATGACTTTGAGCAATAATAACCAGCTGCTACAACAACACTGGCAGCAGGAGATGTGATGAATGTTTCTGTCTAGAGTGATGTCTAACAACTCCATTGACAGCACTTCAGGCCTCAAGCATGCTTAAACACGTTTTCAAGAATCCACTGAGCCGCTAGTATAAAATACCTAGTGTTTAAAGAGAGAGCTACCGACAGGAATTTTTAGCATGCAAACATCGTAAGCATTGCAAATTCTTGCGAGCTGCCAACCTGAACGGCCATTATAGGCACGCCCACCTAATACTTTGTACATTGACACACACAACACTTGAAAACCTAGCATTCCTAGTTTTAGCATTCCTGTCATTTTTGCATAATTCTACCCTTTGAGTGATGCGACTCAAAGCTAGTATTAAGCAAAAACCGCCCTGCAGACTGAAATAGGACGCGTCTCCTTGAGAAATGAGCTCACCTGTCCTCTTCTCCTTCCAGGAGCTTCCTGTAGGCGTTGATCTCCATGTCCAGGGCCAGTTTGACGTCCAGAAGCTCTTGGTACTCGTTTAGCTGTTGCTGCATGCACTCCCTCATCTCGGCCATCTCGCGCTCTTTGACGTCCAGTTGTCGCCGGTACTTGTCTCTGTCGCTGGCCAGCAGGGCCTCAAGCTCACGGATGCGCTCCTCGGCAGCCGACGCCTGGACATAAGCACCATGTCAGTACACACACTACATTATAAAGGTCTGTATGACTAAACTCAACACCAAGTCTGTTATCTTCGTAGGGTGCGTGGTAGGCTTTATACCTGTTTCTGCAGGGTGCTGAGCTGATAGCTCAAGCCCTCGATCCTCATGTGGGCTTCCTGCAGCTCTTCGCGGGAGGTGAGCACGGCCTTATCGTTCATGTCGGATGACATCTTTGCGTTATCCAGCTGCCAACAAACATTAGGACGTTAAATGAAGGTCACCTAAGTGGAACAAAACACAGCCTGACCAGAGCAGGGCTGTGCACAAACTTTCACTTGTTACAAACAAAAGTCAGTACCTTGGCCCTGAAGGTTTGCTGCAGCTCTTCCTTGTAGATCTGCACCTGTTCCTCATGCTGCCTGCGCAGATCCTGGAGCGCCTGCGCGAGTTTGAACTCGTAGTCCTGCTGAATCCCGCTGTCCACCTCCACTGTGCGCTTACCGTGACGTCTGCGCGTCTCACGCACCTCCTGCGTGACACATTCGCACCGACTGTCAGAACTGACCTGAAACCTGCATTCTTATTCGTCGACTAGCATTCAAAAGTACCGACCTCCTCAAACATGGTCTTCCTGAACTCCAGCTCCTCTGAGAGACTCTGGCAGCGGTTCTCCAGGTCCACCCGCATCAAAGTCTCTGCCTCCAGCTGTTTCTTAGCCACGCCGTGAGCATCTTCTGCCTGGAGGTACAAAAAAGAAGCATCTCTATTATGCCCAGTTCGGAGGCTGTAGAGGGCTGAGATGTGAATAAGACTCTTACTTTGACTAGCTGAGCCTTCAGGTCGGCCAGTTCGGCAGACAGGGCTTTGTTTTCGCTATGAGCCGTGTTGAGCGCCGCCTCGTTTTTGTTGTACTGAGCTTCCAGTTCTCTAATACGGGCCAGAGCCGCAGCCAGATCTCCATCTTTCTTCTTATAACTGGAAAACAATTATGATATGTACATTTTCTGAAGCACCTGTACAACAGCTACTTTGTATATCACTGTGGATCATCCACTATTTACTTTGGTACTCATGTGCTGTATCTTCTAGAGCAAAAATACTACATAAAAGTTTTAATTTTAAATAACTACCTGAAAACGTAAAAATATTAATATTTACACTTTCTCCTATTGCATTGCATTTTTAACAGAATTTAAAAAAAACCTGGAACCTCTTTTAAAACACATCATTTTCGAGGCAACATTGTTTCGTACTTAATGCCTTTAGGCGGAAAAATATTAAACAAAAAGTGAAAACTACATTCATGGCCTCGAGTGCCTTATTGGTTAAATGCATTTTTGAGTTACTAAGATTTTCAAAATGAATATCGGCATGTGGCCGTGATGACTCATGCTGGAATAAAAAACCCTTTCAGGTGGAAATAAAAAACCCTTAGACATGCGTGCCAAATTAAGCTGCATGGCATAATGCAACTTGCTGCGTGTGGTTGAAGCAGTTGCCCACATAGTAACACACTTCCTGTTTAAACGTATTCATTAGCAACGAGATAAACAACACGGCATCTGAAGCAAAACTTGTGAGACCAAATACAAAACCACTTCTAACAGGCAGAACAAAGAAACGAAAAGTTAAACAAACATTCTTACAAGACTTTACAAGAGATTTGCATTATCCAAAGCAGCAGATGGAACTAGATTTAAGTCAGGTTAAGTCAACTTCAAATTGACTTAAGGCGACCACCAACGTAAATCTTTATGGTAAATGGGGCGATAGCCTTATATGTTCATTTTATAACAAGACCACACCCCTAAAAATCTACATTATACTAAGAAGGTCAGAAATGTTCTTAACCTTTTGGGACTACTTACTTCTTCTGGACCTCCTCAAGCTCAGAATTGACTTTTCCAAAATTGATCTGAAGTTTGGCTCTTTCGCGGGCGGTTTCGTCAAGCACCCGCCTGGCATCAGCAAGTTCGGCCTCGTATAGAGTCTTGATCCCAGACACCTTAATGGAATAAGGATCATAAAAGAGAGGTTTTGTTGCGTTACGCCCCAAGACAAAACTCAAAGAGTTTAATCTTAACGTGTTCATACATAAAATTAAAAATATTTAAAATTATAATAATTTAATACAAAAGGGAAACTAAATTTGAAGTGAAAACACATCCAACAGTACAACTTTAATGCAAAATACTGAGTTACGAATTGAAAATACGTTTTAATCCACTTTTAATCAACCGCATTTGATGCAACTTTGGAGGTGGGGGAAGTTTGATGTGGTCACCATTCCCAACAAAGGGGGAGCAGATGGCTGAGATCAAATTCAAATTTGAAAGACATTGGCCACACCCATAGTAGATGGAAAACGCCCAAACACACGAGGAGAAAACTCAAAGTCAGAAATCAAATAAAAACATCAATTCACTCAGATTTTATACTCGGAAGGAAGTTATAACTTGCATAAAGTCTAACTAACGTTACACATTCATGATTCGCACATATGAAAACCTAAATTGGACACATTAGCACAATTTTACTGGTCCCGGTTTAATAACGTTTAAGAGTACCGATTTGCATATTTTCAATGAATTTCTCCGATTATGCAAAACCAACTTCATCTCGCTTTTCGCATTTTATTTTGTTCATAACACGATTTCAATGGCCGTGCTTTACGAAAAAAGAGCGCGTGGCTTCCTCACGGGACTTCAAACACGTTGCATCGCCGCGCACAACTTTATAAAGTTTTATTAAATCGTGAAAACAACAAAATGTTGGTAAAACCCCAATAAAACCAACAATAATCACATGCACGTGCCTTTAATTCAGACCGACCAACCAAGGTCTAACGTTAGTTCAAGTTTTGAAAAAGGAGACTCGAACTTTGACGCTTTTAAATATAAAAATACACACAAAACAGGCCCAAACGCATCACGTGAAACGTATCAAGAGTAAAATCACATAAACTACAAGCAAACAAAGCACGTTTGTCACAGCACACATAAATCAATGAAAAGCGAAAGAATGGAGCGCGCACCTCTCTGGTGGTGACTTCCTCCTTCTCGGACACTTTCACGAGCAGTCGGTCGTTCTCGAGCTCGAGCGACCGCACGCGATCGATGTACACGGCCAGGCGGTCGTTGAGCGCGCTCAGCTCCTCTTTCTCCTGCAGGCGCGAGATTCGCGCGGGACTCAGCGGCGTTTGGGCGGCCGACGCGCGGCTGGACGTGCGGCTCGGGGTTGCGGTCGCCATATCGCTTCACGTTATAGACCCGCTTTACCTCAAGTGAAAAGAAAAACTCCTTCCCCGAGGCGCTAGAGCTCCGCTTCGGTCCGGTTTGCGCAGTGGTACCCTACCAATGGCTGGAACGGTTTTCCAGCGGCGTTTGCAAGTTTTGTTTATGGGTTTTTTGAATGAAAGTATCTTTTTGTAGTCCAGCTGCTGGTTGGCTGTGTTTGAAACGGATGTGTGAAAAGAAAATGGCCGCCGTCACCGTAAAACCGCGCCAAAACTCGACAGAAACGAATGATGGGGGTTGTAGTTCGACATGTAGTTCTATGTACATAAAACGAATAAAAAATATTTTAATAGCATTGTTATTGTATTCCCAAAGGCACAACAAACAAAAATACGTGGAACAAACTCGTCATACATTTAATAATGCATACCCAAGAATTTTTTTAATGTTTGGCAATTTACGTTTTTGCTTGTTGGAGAGGATGTGCTAAGGTCTCAATAATTTTATTCAATTTTATAGTTTCGTTTGTAATTGTCAACTAATAATAAATATGATAACTAATAATAAATAAAATAACAAAATTATTTTTAGTGTACGTAACGATACATGCAATACAGTATTGTAATTGCTGAATAAGCGTCTCCTGTCACGCTTCACCAACTTTAATAGCGACACTAATCATCTTAGTTAACGGTTTTAATCATGTTAATCTTTTATTGATTGACACGTTGGGGCAGATGTTCACTTTGTTGAATAGACGATTGTTTAGTCCCTTCACCTCTAGAAGGCGCCGTTATATTTTTTCCCGCGCGAGTCTTGTTCCGTCGCGTCTGAAAGTACAGCTTCCTCTCGGCTGCGGTCCTTCCGGTTTGGACGCCATTAGAAAAAGCAGGTATGAATGTCCGGAGAATCTCAACCTTTAAAATCCACATTATATCTATCACATCTCAACAAAAATCACAGCGGTGCTGTGCATATATTGAATAATAAGCAATTTAATGGGGAAATAAACCATTATTGTGTCCAGATTATGTGTTGTTTGTATGTTTAGAGTGCTTTATAAGTAGATGCAGTAAACATCGCGATGTCATGTGTGTCTCAAACACTCGAATATTAAGCAAAACCTGAAGTTGCAATTACGTATAAAATATGTAACCTTGCCTTTAGTAAGTAAACATCAGTATCTACATGTTTTATAGCCTTGTTTACTCGCTAGAAGTCGATGCTTGCGAACTATCAAATGCACATGCAGCTAATCTTTACCGTGGTTTTATTATCGTAAAAGTACAGTAACTGCTTTTTGCGGATTGATTACTATTTTTTTTTAACGCAACTTAACTTCAAATGTCACGGTTAAACTGGTTATTTTACTGAGACCAAATAACGTAAAGTAACATTACGCATATTGTCGTAAAATCATAGATGTTTACAAGAGGAAACTGTTTTGCACGGCAGTGTTTGTAAATCTATATTATAACGCATTGATCTTCACAGAGATGGCCATCAGGTATCCTATGGCGGTTGGCCTTAATAAAGGCTATCCAGTGACCAAAAATGTTACCAAGCCCAAGCACAGCCGCAGGAGAGGGGTGAGTTTGAGTCTGGATTTCATTAATAGATGCTGACAATATTCCCGCAATAACAATCTTGATACCAATATTGAATCAATAGTAAATATATGATCTGTCAATCAAATAACGTAGCTAACCAAAACATTTATGTATATAATATTGTATAGCTATCAAATAGAATACAGTGTATGTTTGTTTTGTTTTAGTGCTAGATGTGTGGTTTATTATAATGTTTCTATTGGTAATTTATATTTTGTTGTATAGTATTAATTGAAAAGTGTCTTCATTCTTGTGTTCTAGAGTCTGACCAAACACACTAAGTTTGTGCGTGACATGATCCGCGAGGTGTGTGGTTTCGCCCCCTACGAGAGGCGTGCTATGGAGTTGCTGAAAGTGTCCAGGGACAAGCGCGCCCTCAAATTCATCAAGAAAAGGGTACGAGCGTTTTCTCAGTAGTGTTCATCTGAGCACACTTTATCATCAGGCTTTCTCGAGCTCATGTTTTTATTGTATTTGTGTAGTAACGCTGACGCTTTTGTATTTTATCTATACTTATTGGTCCAGTTTGTATTTCCATCTGACACTTGTGTTTTAAATGTGGAACTGAATTTTAGGAGTAAGGTACATGGTTGCATCCTAATGTGTAGTGAAGCTCTACAGTAACTGTCTTCATAATTTATTTGATGTCTCATTGGAGTGTTTATCCGCACAGGTGGGAACTCACATCCGCGCCAAGAGAAAGAGGGAAGAGCTCAGCAACATTCTGGCCGCAATGAGGAAAGCTGCTGCCAAGAAGGAGTAACCTGTATTGTGACGAATAAATGTGTAAACACAAACATCTGACTGGTGTCTCATTTAAAAATGCCAGATGTTTTTTGAAGATTGTGTGTCTATACTGATGTTTATTTAATGTTGAGTTCATTGGTTAAATAAATTGAATCTGTTGAAATAGTGTATAGTTAGTTATTTTAGAATGCGATACTGCAGTTATGCAACTAAAAATGTTTTCTACGTTCCAAATGTTTCCTGAACCTCTAGCTGAATTATGACTAGTCCAGTTTTGTGGAGAATGTTCATGTTGTTAGTACAAATATCTAAAAATGTTAAAGTCAAATGACTTCATATATCAATTATGCAAGTTAATGTTTAAGAAAAAATGCTTATCGGGTAAGAAAATCAAGATCATTTAATTGTATCGATTGGCCTAAATCAGGATACATTTACTAGACGATCAAAAAATATCTATACTGACAGAAGACAAAAAGTGTGAAATTTGCAAGAAAACTGAAATATTGCTTTCAATAGTTTATGTAACGTGCATTGTTGTGTACAGCACATTGTGCCAGACGAAATAATGATTTTACAAACAGAATGCAAGCTGTTTTGATGCACATTTATTGTAAATACCTTGAGGAAATGTATAGTGATTATTTACAAAGATCACAACAAATACTCTAAATGTGATTTTTGAACATGACACGATAAAATAAAGATTTGAAGGAGGAACTGCGTAGCAGTTATAGCAGGATCCCAGAGTCTTGAGTGTTTCGGAGGTCTTGGGATAGGCATCCAGACTCTCCCACATATAAATATTTAGGCTTTCTGATCTTTGTCCCACAAAATGAGAGGCAACACGTCACAAACATCTGTGCAGCATTTATCATGCTGCTTGTGTTGGATGAACGTACAGGCATCTGGTTCTGTGTGTTTGTGTTTTCCTGACATGGTGACCTCTTCATCACTGTTATAGCAAAGGATAAAATCGTACCAAAAGAGCACTACTCATTACTGTCCAGTGAAAACGATTTTGACTATTTGGCTGTAATGTTCTACAAAGTGCACTTCAAGGCCCTCAGTGATGTATTCGGCAAGGTCCGAGAAGTCCTTTCGGTTTTCTGCCGGCAGGATGATGCACGTCACGCCCGCTCTCTTGGCCTGTCAGGAAAAAATTACGGAAATGATTTGCAACACTGAAACAATATTTATATAATGTGAGATAATGTGGCCTTCCTCGCTGTTGACTTACAGCAATGGTTTTTTCCTTGATTCCTCCAACCGGCAGAATCTTTCCGGTCAGGGACACTTCTCCCGTCATGGCCACGTTCTGACGTGCCGGCATGTTGGTGGCTAAGGACAGCAGGGCCGTGACGATAGTGCAACCTGCGCTTGGTCCGTCTTTAGGTGTTGCACCCTAAATAGATTACAAACTTTAGCTTCCTTAGAAATTTTAGGATATTTAACATCAGTGATGGAAATGTCCTCACCTCAGGCACGTGTAGATGTATATGGGAGCCCACGAGGAAGTCGTTGTCTGGTTGTTCTTTCATAAGGAACGATCGGGCAAACGTATAAGCAATCTTGGCGCTTTCCTTCATGACATCTCCCAGCTGCCCCGTGACCTCCAGTGACCCCTCGCGGAGTCCATCTTTACCCGGAGGTTCTTTTGGACGCCGCAAAGACGTCTCGATGAAAAGGGTAGAGCCACCTGTGGAGTGAAGAGACCAACGTTGGTTCTTTAAACTGTTGTGGACAAAGGTTCAAAAGACGGTTCACACTAAGTTCAATTTGAAAAAGCTACACAAAAGAATAAAAGATTTCCCCAAAAATGTATGTAACACAAACATTTATCATGAAATGTACTAATTGTAGTTTTTATACATGGCAAAGTATAAAATATGCAATGTTTAGGACATTGGAATGTAATTTATTTGTTTTAATACAATTAAAATGTATTATTAATAGTAATTTATTATTTTTTTATTTATACTGTATTAGGTTTAAATGTAAGTCTTATTACTATTTTTTGTTATTAAGCGCTTTCGGGCGCTATATAAAACAAGTTTATTATTATTATTATTAATTTATTGTTTAAAGTCCGAAAATAGTGTTCATATTGGAATGTAATTTATTTATTTTAAAACGTTTTTAATTAATTTTTTATAGTAAACTATTATTGTTTATTTAAAGTTTTTATTTG
Source organism: Triplophysa rosa (assembly GCF_024868665.1). NCBI lineage: Eukaryota > Metazoa > Chordata > Actinopteri > Cypriniformes > Nemacheilidae > Triplophysa > Triplophysa rosa. The sequence goes on from NC_079914.1 coordinate 14,235,809, forward strand.
ATATATTAAAATGTGTCTAGTTTATTTTTTTATTTATTCGTATTTTATTAGGTTTTAAATTTATGTCTAAATTTAATTTCTCTTTATTCTTTTGTATTTTTATTGTATATTGCTGTATTGTATTGTTGTTGTTAAGCGCTTTAAGATGTAACCTTTTAAGGCGCTATATAAAATAAAGTTTTTAATTTATGGTTTAAAATCTCTTTTTTTATTAACAATGGTAATTTATTATTGTTTATTTAATGGTTTTTATTTATATTTATTAGGTTATAAAGGTAAGTCTTATTTCTCTTTTTTTATATTTGTATTGTATTTTGCTGTATTTTATTGTTGTTGTTGTTGAGCGCTTTGAGACTTAACTTTTAAAGGTGCTTTATAAAATAAAGTTTATTGTTATTATTAGTTTATTTATATTTAAGTCCGAAAATAGTGTTTATATTGACTAAATATTTCATTGGAATGTAATTTATATATTTTAAAACGTTTTTAATTTAATATTTATAGTAAACTATTATTGTTTATTTAAAGTGTTTATTTGATTTGTTAAAATATGTTTAGTTTCTTTTTGATTTATTAATATTTTTATTAGGTTTTAAAATATAAAGTCTTATTTCTCTTTATTCTTTTGTATTTTTATTGTATATTGCTGTATTTTATTGTTGTTGTTAAGCGCTTTAAGATGTAACCTTTCAAGGCGCTATATAAAATAAAAGTTTTTAATTTATGGTTTAAAATCTAAAAAAAATGTTTATTTTGACTAAATATTTCAACTGACCCATAGCTGTCCACGCCAGTCCCATGACCACTCCCGGCGGCGTGACATCATACATTCGGTCCACAGTAAAGATGGGCTTCCCCACGTAATCCTGAAGGTTTTCGGCAGTGACGTTCACTGCCGTTTCCTCCCCTTTGACGATACGGAATGCAACTTTTCTGAACACCTACGAAGAAACCAGAGGATACAAAAGTTCATTTCAAAACACCACCACAGTGAAACAAGACAAACAGAAAAGTCGCTCATACTTTGTCGACTTGTTTCTGAAGGTTCCTGACGCCGCTTTCCCTGCAGTACTGTCTTATGAGCACGCTCAGAGCTTCCGGGGTGATGTTAGCTTTCTGCTCATCCAGACCGCATAGAGTTCGTAACTGGGGCACTAAATATCTCTGTGAGCAGAAAGTGAAAGAGAGGAACAAATATCATTGCATCCATTTGCACCTAAATTGTGTAAATTTTATTCTTTTTTTCTGAACAACAAGAGGTACCGTACCTCGGCGATGGCCAGTTTTTCCTGCGCGACGTAGCCCGACACGTTGATCATCTCCATTCGGTCTCTTAGAGGTTCGGGAATGGTGTCAGTAACATTGGCAGTACAAATGAAAAGCACCTGGAAAGAAACTCAAACAGAGATCCAATGAATCCAGGGTATCCTTCCAGAGATGTAATGCAGAGATGGGCGTGCGTTCAAACCTTCGACAGGTCAACGGGAACGTCCAGGTAATGATCTAGAAAGTTAGCGTTCTGTTCAGGGTCTAGAAGCTCTAGCAGGGCGGAAGATGGGTCGCCCTGGTAACCTCGACCTATTTTGTCGACCTGCAAGAAGACCAATTGCAAAATTACACACTGATGTGTTTTTACGATTTTATTTATTAAGACGAAAAGGAACAAACCTCGTCGATAAGGACTAATGGGTTCTCAGTCTTGGTTTTCTTTAGACACTGAATGATCTTCCCCGGCATCGCACCGACATACGTTCTCCTGCAATGGACACATTTTTCAATTAAAATAAAATAGTTTTTAAGCATTTATATAGAGAAGATATTTTGAGAAATGTCCCAGTGCTTTTGTGTTCATATAATGGAAGTCACACAAAAGCACCGATACATTTCTCAAAAAATCTTCTTTCGTATTCTGTAGAAGAAAGAAAGTCATACAGGTTGGAATGTCACCAGGTCATATACGGATTATGAACCACACATTTTTTTGTTTTTGGGTGATGTTGACATTGAATCCTAATAAATCAACAAAACCCACCTGTGGCCTTTAATTTCGGCCACATCAGTCATGCCGCCCATGCTGAAGCGGAAGTATTGGCGGTTAAGAGCTCTGGCGATGGAGCGGGCGATGCTGGTCTTGCCGACACCGGGAGGCCCGTAGAAACACAAGATCTTTCCCTGCGTGCTGCCTCTCAGCTGGCTCACGGCGATAAACTCCTGCGTGAAAAACAAGAGCACGGATTGGCAGGATTTGACCAAAGCACGAGGAATTTAGTACTCGACGGGTTTAGGCATCCGTGTTTTACCAAAATGCGTTTCTTGACGTCGTCCATCCCGTAGTGGTCCTCTTCCAACACCTCTTTGGCTCGACTCAGCTCCAGGTTTTCAACACTGTTGGTGCCCCACGGCATCGATGTCAACCAGTCTAAATAGTTACGTGTAACGCTGGGGGTGGGAAAAACCAAGAATTAGTCAAATATCAAGTCATTGTGGAAAAATATATCCAACAGGTAACGTTTATAGATATTAGTCCACGAGGAGAAAACTCTGAATATTTAAAGCAAGTTGCCCTCACTTGAACTCTGAGGAATGGTTATCCAACAGCCCGAGTTTGTTCAGCTCCTCGTTGATAACGTCCATGATGTGTTGCGGCACGGTTCGGTCCTTTAGCCTCTCTCTGAACTTCTCCTCGATGGCGTCTTTGTCCTCCTTCTCCAGTCCGAGCTCCTTCTTAATGATCTTCAGTTGCTCCTGCAGGAGATACTTCCTGTGCGTCTGCTTGATCTTATCCTCCACCTCAACATCAACAAACATACTGCATGAAGAATATTCAATCTAAAGGGCCATTCACATTATAACGATAACAATAACATTATGTTTATTTTAAAGTCCCAGTGAAATTAAAAATGACAACGCCTATTTTTTCATGAAATATTGCAGCGTTTATTGTAAATAGTTTATCAATGTGTTCATTCTCTTTTTAAAATTCGTGTGCCCTCATAATCTTTAGTTAAAATCTGAAAATCCACTTCCTTCTTGTAATGACTACCCATCTCAAATGATGTAAGTTAGAAGGCTTGGGCGGGGTTAACTCCTCCCCTTCAAATGTCAGTCTGCTGTCAGTTCCATTTCAAAATGCAACGGCTGTTTTTATGCATCCAATCAAATCGCAGAGAAAGACGAAAGCCACGGCCGCTATTTTTCTCATTCAAAATTCCATTTCACTCGGAAATGCGTCAAAATACAAGTAAAAAAGTAAAAGCGATCGCAACTTCAGGTTCATGGGGACTTTTAAGCCTGCGCACTGCAGTGTTCCCAGTCACTAAAATGAATGTAGATGACTTGCTGCTGATTATTTCGTTTTCATTCCCGAGCGTCTCTTCTCCAAAATATGACAGCAAAGGCTGGATGCTCTCTCCGAAGGTGCGCTTGTGTCCGGGATGTAGGCTAAAGCATTTATTTTGCCAGCTTGCTACAACTCATAAGCATTACATATATAATATCCCGGCATAAACACACCTTTTTCCAATCGCTACAGTCTTTAATTCAGACATAAAACCCGCATTGCGATCACCAATAGTCAAACGTTATCCGCCAGAAACTGTCTGACAGAATGTTTTATAGTTCGTCGGCTGGGAAAAATTTGTTCTGAAAGTGATCCTAACGATATTGTTCTCTGTATCTTTATCGTTATAGTCATGGTGTAATTTAATTTTTAAAAAATTTAATATATTTTTTAGGGCTGTCAAACGATTAATCACGATTAATCGCATCCAGAATAAAAACCTGTCTTTACATAATGTATGTCTGTGTACTGTGCATATTCATTTAGTATTTATAAACACATACATGTACACAAACGTGTTTAGAAAATGTTTAAATTTATTTATTTATATTTGCCAATAATTACATTATGTAAACACAGACTCTTATTCTGGATCACGATTAATCGTTTGACAGCCCTAATATTTTTTATTTTAATAAATATTTTTTATAGTTATCGATATAATGTGAACAGCCCTTAACACAAGTTATTTTTCACTAAAGAACACTCAATAGTGTGCTAAAACGTTCCTCACCTCTCTGCCGAGACGCTGCTGCAGCTTGCTCAGCTCGTATTCTTTCTTCAGCAGTGAAAGAGCTTTGTATAAGCGCTTTGGAATCTGTACAGACAGATTCGAGTCAGTCGCACATTAAAGAAAAGAAACTTCAGAATGTCGTGGCACAAACGTACGTTCGTTTCCTCCAGAACGTCCTGCAGCTCGTGGGATTCGGCGCCGGTGAGAGCCGCTCCCATGTCACTTAGGTAAATGGGGTTATCCACGACCCTCTGACCCGCCTGCATCATCTGGAGCACAGACTCTCTACCGGACAACCATATTTGAGTGATTTTAACTGCTAAATTGTACAAAAAAATGAACTTTAATAATCATCAGCGTTACCTGTACAGAGGATTCAGAGCAATGATGTCACGGATCGTCTTCACGATCTCAGCGGTCATGGCCTGGTTTAAACAAGGAGGATGAAAATTCGGTCTGGATAAAAATGTAATTTTAGGAAAATCTGAGGTTTGTGGCAGTAATACCTTGACCTCCTCCGTGACCTGGAAGTCTTCATGGACCACATTGTCCACCTCCACCATTAGGACGCCGGGCAGAGGAAGAGCCTCCACCACAAACTCCGCCTCCCGCACTTTCTCCTCAATCGCCTCGGCCAGCGACGGCGAATCCTTACGAGATCTTTTCATTTTCCTCCGCAGAGACTTCGGATGTCCACCTTCAGCCTCCAGGGCGTCGGACTCTTCCGCCTCGACATCCATCTGCTTGTTGATACGAATTCTGCGTAACAAACCAATTCAAAATAATAAATAAAATAAATAAAGTTGTATGAATTGCTTAAAAACCAGATTCTTCGAAACAGATTTATTAAATAAAGATTTCAAGTACATAAGCATCACCTTCTGTGTCCCATCACGATCATACGCAGTTTGTCGCCGAGATCCTGCATCTCGTGAATCTGCACGAACGTTCCGGTGTGATAAACAGAGTCCAGATTCTCCACAACATCTGATTCATTACTGAACAAGAAACACCAGAATGATCAGTGAATACAAATCTAGTAGCAAAAGTGCAGAACAGACTCTCGTAATCACTTACTTGTCATCTTTCTTCAGAAATACTCCGGCGTAGGGCTGAGCAAGGCGCACTTTTCTCCTTAACAGCTCCATGAGTTGCTTGTTTTTAACCTAAAGGTGACAAAATTGTTTGCGTTTATGCATTTGTCAGATGCTTTTGTCCAAAACGACTTCCAGACAGTGCATTCAATCTAAATATTCTGTCAGTATGTGGGATCGAACCAACAACTTTTATGTTGCTAAGGCATTGTTTTAATATATTTAATTTAGGGCTGTCAAACAATTAATCGTGATTAATCGCATACAGAATAAAAGTTTGTGTTTACATAATATATGTCTGTTTACTGTGCATATTTTTTTCTTTATTAATTTTCCAGCAGAATAACAAATAAACAGACAATGATCATGAAGCAATGTGCTGCTATATTATTACCCCCTCAAATCCCATCAAACTTTAAAAATTTTACATCACAGTGCTCCGTTAAACAAACTCTCCACAACTTTCACGCTGTGCGTATTTATTTTGTATTTATAAACACAAACATATATTTAGGAAATATTTATTTATATGTACCAATAATTAAAATTATAATGTTTATTCATTTTTATGTTTTCCCTAAATATATGCATGTGTGTGAATGTGTTTATAATACAAAGTTAATATGCACAGTACACAAACATATATTATGTAAACACTACATTTGAAGAGTTTGTGAATGAGATAAATCATGTTTTTTATTATGTTATCATGTTTTTATTGTGTTTTATTGTGTTAGTTAGCTGTATTTTTAGTTATTATGGCTTAAATCAAAACAAAACAACTACAGATTGATTGATATTAATTGGAATGCACAATAAAAAAAACATGATTTTTGAAAAATGTTAAAAACAGAGTTATCTCATTTTGGAACCAAACTCTTCATTTTATTCTGGATGCGATGAATCGAGATTAAATGTTTGACAGCCCTAATTTAATTATATATTTAATATTACAAAGCAGCCCAAATATGCATTATTATATTTTATTATTATTCATTTAATTCTTCATGTCATATCAGTTTCAACTGCTTTCATGGCAAAAACCATAGTTAAGAAAACCATACATTTCGGTAATATAGAATGTTATTAATATAGAAAGACATTTAAAAAAAGAAAAAAACTCAAATACAATGGAGATTTGTCAGGTAAATGTTTCTAAATACAAAAACATTGCCTATTGTTAATATAAAACTGTGCAGTATAATAAAATATGTTTAATAGGAGTTTGTTAATTTTATATTTATTTATAAATTAAGCAAGTGCATCAGATTTTCCCAACATCAAGCTTTCATGTATATGATTGTATAAGGGGAATTGAAGCTATTTTTGATGTCTTCATGTTTAATAATTTACAAAAGAACTTTTGGTTAAGGCAGGTTTTAGTCATAAACTGTTAAATAGAGAATCTTCTGAATACACTGACATTGTTTTTTATTTTTTGCATAGCAGTCAACAAAGACTAGTGAACTTCTGTGGATGATGACATCTCCAGCAATCATGAAGTAAACACTGGAGTGGAGTTAAACATTAAAACAAGCACTTTAATGAATACTGCTTATATTCATAATTATATTTCACATTTACATATCCACGTATAACTGCTTATCGACCTCTATAAGACCTTTAAACCAATGTTAAGCATGATTGCATCATCTGTGCATGATGTAAGCATCACCTCAATGATTTTAATGAATCTCGGAAACACCGGATTCCTGTTGACGGCAATGAGAGGAACATTCGGGAAGACCTCGGGCACCATCATAGGGGTCAGAGCTGTCATCTGGGGGGAGGTGTAAGAACCTTCATCTCCTCCAGACTCATCTCCAGCAGACCCATTGCTGCTCTCAGCACCGTCCTCTCCAGAAAACCCGCTGCCCTTATTCCCGAACAGAAACCTCCTCTGACAGACAGCGACGGGAGACCCCGACCCGACGGGACAGCCCGTGACCCGGGACCACCTGTCAATCATTATGGATGCTGTTATCCTGCTGTTGCATAATGATGAATTTCTGCTGGAAATGTAGGAGTAAGCGCGGTGGATGCTAGGATGTGGGTTAGTCCGCGGTAATAACGCGTTTATTCCGGCTCCGGGACCGGCTGCAGAAGCAGCGCTGATGTTTCTGTATGATCTCCACATTCTCACGTACGCCGCCATGTCTGATCTCGAGTGTTCTCTCGGGGGGCACGTGACTGCGTTTCTGTCACTCGTTGATGACGATTAACGGGGTGATCCCGCCCCCTGGCGTCAGTCTGGAGTTTAGCGTCAGGTTTTTTTATTGCACATATTGAACAAAATATACATATACAATGGCACCGATAGGTGTAAATAAACAGGTATTAAGCAACGCACAAGAAAAGCAGATACAACGTAGCAATAAATATCACATATATTTTGAGCAAAAGAAAGAAATTGTATTGTTTTATTTGTCATGTCACTACAGTTTTAGAAAAATGCTGCGTTCGAGACAACTCGAATTTAGGATGATTCCCACCTGAAACCATATTTACGGGTTAAAGGTGGGAAACAGTCCAAATCCGTTGTTTCGAACGTAGCATAAGAGTCTTTTCGTATTTTTTTATTTATTTATACGTTATTATATGACATCTGTTACTTCACTGTGTTCACATTCTTAAAAAATAAATAATAAATAATGTGTATGTGTATGAAATAGTACACATGAACATGGTCTACATTATGCTAACAATATAAAGTACTGTTTACTATCTTATATTTTCACTAAATACACACATATGATAAAACATTTTATACAATGAAAGATGGGTCACATAATTAACTTATTGTATACAACAAAGTCAATTTCACGAATTAACTACAACAACATATTATTCGTTATTTACATATTTTATTTTATTTTTCACTTTATTGTTCTATAAACACCATGCACTGTGCTGTGTTTGACCTTTTCTGTGTTTTTCTGTTTTTCTTATTTTCTCCAGTAAAGCTGCTTTGGAACAATGCACATTGTGAAAAGCGCTATATAAATAAAATAAAATCGAATTGAATTATTTGTATTATTTCAAAATATATCAAGCATACCATGCTTATAACATAATAACATGATATCACATTTGTAATAGCCATATCTTAAACAACAAGAAAACAAGAAAAGGAAAGAATTATTTTGAAGGAGCGAGAAAGAACTGGTCACGTGACGTCATCATCGAGCGCCTCCACACACGTGTGGCTTCAGTCGAGCAGCGAGACACGGCGAAACGTGTCGAAATACTGCTCGAACACTGAACGTTTACCACAGAAATCATGGGTAAAAAAGTGAAAGTCGGGAAAACCAGAAAAGATAAGTTCTACCATCTCGCAAAAGAAACAGGTAAGTCACGTGAACTCGTTTCAGATCGCTGCGCGTGCTACCTTTAAAATCAATGTATTACCCAACGATGCTTGTTCTTAGAGTTCAAGTTAATCCAATATTGTTTTTGATCACTGACACAATCATGTTGTGTTTATCAAGATGAGGAACGGAAGTAAATCTTCATGTTTAGTCCATGTAAACAGTCAAATACTTCTTCTAATGTATGTGTCAGTCCATTAGGCTTTAGTTTTTTATAAGAGTGATCGCTGATATATTTGTCACGTGCTTATTTTCAAGGATATCGCTCCAGATCCTCGTTCAAGCTCATTCAACTCAATCGCAAATTCCAGTTTCTTCAGAAAGCTCGAGCTCTGGTGGATCTGTGCGCAGCTCCAGGAGGATGGTGGGTCGATAGATCTAATACTTTGATCTTTCTTAAAGCATTGTTAAATTGATATGTAATGCTTTCATGATCACTAAAATCTGTCCTTCATGTTTAGGTTGCAGGTGGCATCAAAGTTTATGCCAGTGTCCAGTCTTGTTATTGGTGAGTGTCGCTTCATTGGTGATGCTAATAGTTCAATTGGTTTTGGGCCTAGGTTTATGTAAAAAGATAACCTAACAATAGTTTTGAAAAGAGACCCACAACGATCAATATTAAATGCCGGATCACAGCACCAAGATATTGACTCTCTTCATCCGATGTCAGGTGTGGATCTGGTCCCGATCAAACCCATCCCGAACGTCGTCACCCTTCAAGAAGACATTACAACTGACAAATGCAAACAGGTGTGTAGTTTAGACTGTTAAAAAAACATCTGTGATATTTCTGCCAATATGTCTGTGACATCCAGATGTTGTGTTTTTTTACATTAGGCTCTCAGGAAAGAACTGCAGACGTGGAAGGTGGACGTGGTTCTCAATGATGGTGCTCCTAACGTTGGTGCCAACTGGCAACACGACGCTTTTTCACAAGGTATGTGACGTGCGCAACCAAATAAAAATGTATATTTTAACCACGTCTAAGTATGAATCTCGCCCGTTTGTTTTCTGTAGCTCATCTCAGTCTGATGGCCCTCAAACTCGCCTGCGAGTTCCTCAACAAGGGCGGGACGTTTATCACCAAGGTTTTCCGCTCGAAAGACTATCAGCCTCTCATGTGGATCTTCCAGCAGTTCTTCAAGAAGGTTCAGGCCACCAAACCGCAAGCTTCCCGTAACGAATCGGCTGAGATCTTTGTTGTCTGTCAAGGTAGATATATCCATATATTCATACATGCATTCATATACTGACGCTGATGATGAATTATTAAAATTTGTGTTATTACTTGCAGGATTTTTGGCCCCGGATAAAATTGACAACAAGTTTTTTGACCCCAAACATGCGTTTAAAGAGGTCGATGTTCAAGTAAAAACTGTCAAAGAGCTGGTTACCACAAAAAAGCCCAAGGTAGGTCTGGTGTGTTAATACTGATGTAAGATAGCATTCATATAGTCTATAATGTTGTTCTTAAATTTGATTTTTTTATTATTTAGTTCAGATTTGCATTTTGTTTTGCATTTTTGTTTTACGTTGAGTTTAAGTTTTGTTTTATTGATTTTTTTGTTTTGCATTTTGTTTTGTGGGCGTTTTTTTTGCATCTTTGCTTTGCATCTAGTTTAGTTTTGTGTTTTGTTTTACATTTTGTTTTGTGTTTTGTTTTGCATTTAGTTAAGTTTTATATTTAGTTTTGTGTTTTGTTTTGCTTTTTTTTTTGTGGGCGTTTTTTGCATCTTTGCATCTAGTTTAGTTTTGTGTTTTAGTTTGCGTTCAGTTTTACATTTAGTTTTATGTTTTGTTTTGCATTTAGTTAAGTTTTGCGTTTTGTTTTACATTTAGTTTTGCATTTAGTTTTGTTTTGCATTTAGTTTTGTGGGCGTTTTTTGCATCTTTGCATCTAGTTTAGTTTTGTTTTGCATGTAGTTAAGTTTTATATTTAGTTTTGTGCTTTGTTTTGCATTTAGTTTAGTTTTACATTTAGTTTTGCATTTTGTTTAAGACTTTATATTTTGTCTAAATGATGTTCGTCTTCTGTGTTTCAGGCTGAAGGATATAATGAAGGTGACCTCACGTTGTATCGCATCTTCCCGGTGACTCAGTTCCTACAATCTGAGAATCCTGTAGACTTCTTGAGCAAAGCCAATGAAGTTCGTTTAAATATTCCAATTCTTCAATCTTTACAAGCTAAACATCAGTGTCTCAACCTTATGTTTTTACATCTCATTTCAATTTCTCTTCTAGATAACCTTTGATAGTCCAGAACTGGAATCCCATCCCGTCACTTTACCAGAAATCAAAGAATGCTGTCGTGACATTAAAGTCTTGGGTCGAAAGGAACTGCGGTAAGTATTCGGCGTTATACAGGTTATTTCCATGTGTACAGTTGTTCTTTGTCACTTAAATCTGATTGGCTGTTTTGTCGTCAGGTTGTTGCTGTCGTGGAGGTCCAAGCTGAGGAGATTCATCGCGAAAAAACTGAAGGAGGAAGCCAAACAGACGGACCAGGAAATCCGGTACTTTACCACACCATCCGACAGAAACAAAATAAATGAGTGATATTGTTATTTATAAAGTCTTTTCACATAGTCTGAGCTCCGATGAGGAAGAGAGCGATACCGACCTGACGGAAAGCAGGAAAAAGGACACCGTAAAAGACGCAGAAGAGAAGAAGGTGGAGGAGGATGAGGATGAGGAAATGGAGAAGAAGCTGGCTGAGATGAAAGCGGATGAAATCTCCGAGCTCAAAAGGTACATCATCTTCACTGTGGAAACGATAAATTTAGTGCACGCGATGTTGATCGTCGAACCTGAACATCGTTTTTATCCGAAACGACAGGAAGAAGAAGAAGCTCTTAAAGGAACAGAGGAAGAAGAGAGAAAGGGTGGCGCTTAAGATGGACCTTCCCGGAGTTTCCATCGCCGACGGCAACGATACATCGATGTTTTCCCTCAGCACCATCAAAAAGGCCCAGGTAAGAAATCATAACCCGAGATCACGACCAAATAGACAAACCACACAGTCCTGATGTTTTTACAGTAGATGATACCGGTAAAGCTACAATCTGAAAAGTTTTTTATGATAAATTAATTCAAATCCTTTGCCAACGTTTTCAGAAATACATGTTCATTTTCTAATTTCTAATTTTGTTATTTCTCAGGGTCTCCGTGAAATCACTCAGGGTGATATGAAAGGAGCCGACGCCCTGGTAGAAGGCGGCGAAGAGGAAGATTTGTACTTCTCGGAGTCTGAAGATGATCGTGTGTCCCTGGCATCCGACCTGGACTCGGACGACCTCGAGGAGATTGAGAAGAACGAGGAACAAATCGTGAAGAACGCCCCTAAGAAGAAAACGTAAAGCATTCTTGTTTGCTTTACTATTTATTTCGTTGAGTGAGATCTGCATGATTAATCGCGGTTTTCACTAAATCGGCCGATCTAGTGCGATTATGAGCAGCATTTAACCGTACTTCACTGAAGAACTGCGCAAAAAAATGTAGTAAATCGCCTGATTGCGTGCGTTTTTTAAACGATTTATCGTGCAGCCGTACGTTGAGTTTTCCTAAACATTGGTACGTTTTTTCTCATTGCGTTTTCTCACATCCCACAGGGTGTCATTCGCCGCCGAAGAGAACGAGGATGCGGACGGAAACGAATTACTGGTGGCACTCGAAGGAAAAGACGAGAAGAAGGAACGCGAGACCGACATGTGGTTCAGCAAGGTATGAATCTTTAAAGCTGTAAGACGCTCTCAATGGTTCCCAATTCGAAGTGTTCTTATTGTCGCTTTCGTCGAACGTCTACGCAGGGAATCTTTGCTGAGTTGAAATTGTACGACGACAGAGATGCCATGAGCGAACTCAAACAAACTCAGTTCCTTCAAAGCAATCGGTCTGGATCTTTTGGAATAGGCAGAAAGAGGAAGGCTGAGGAGGAGGCGGAGCCTAGCAAGGAGGAAGAGGAAGTGGCCGCTCCCTCGCAGGAAGCGGGAGATGAGGATGACAGCGACTCGGATGATGACAGCAGTGACGATGAAACGTGAGTGTGTTTTTTTTACAAATCCGTTTTAAATGATTCATGTAATTTGATCATTCAATGTTTAGTTTTGCAATTCGTTTTATATGGCGTTTTTTGCATTTTTTAATTTGCGTTTTGTTTTATCTAAACAAACTGTACATTTTGTTTAACTTGCTCATTAACGTAACGTTTGTTTTGCAAACAGAGAGATCTCTCAGATGAAAAAAGCGTCTTCGGCTGCTGGTGCGGTCAAGACGGGTGGCGATGACGAATTTCAAGTCGTCCCAGTCGAAAGAACAAGTCAGTCATTTGTTAACGTTTGACATTCATCGAGAAAAGAATACAATGTGAATATATTTCAAATGTTTGTTTCGTTTCAGGTAAACGGGCTCGAATTCTTAACGCCGAGGGTCTGGCGCTCGGGGCGCAGATCGCCACTTCCAAAAAGAGAATGCGAGATCTGGTGGACGGCTCTTTTCACAGGTGAGAAAGACATGGCTGATTTTGCTTTTAAGCATTTTTGAGACTTCGGTAATGTTCACGTGTGACGTGTTCTCTAGATTTTCGAACTCCGAGGGCATGACGGAAATTCCGGCCTGGTTCGTTGACGACGAAAATAAACACAGAAAGCGTCCCGTCCCCGTCACCAAAGAAATGGTGGAGGAGTACAAGCAGAAATGGCGGGAAATCAAAGCCCGACCGATCAAAAAAGTCGCAGAGGCCAAAGCTCGCAAGAAGAGAAGGGTAAGACTCGACAACTATATATCTTTTGATGTAATATTGATCAGAATGTCAACTTAAAATGTATTTTTATTCTGTTTTAGATGTTGAGGAAGATGGAACAGGCCAAGAAAAAGGCAGAAACCGTCGTGAACACGGTGGACATTTCCGAGCGAGAGAAAATGTCTCACCTCAAAAGGTCAGTCTCCGAATCGACACGCTCACTGCGCAACCTCATGGGATCCTTGCTAACCGTGTTTCTTATCTTTTTGTTCCCGCCAATCTCGCAGAATCTACAAAAAGGCCGGAATGGCTAAAGAAAAGCGAAAGGTCACGTACGTGGTGGCCAAAAAGGGCGCCGGTCGCAAAGTGCGTCGCCCGGCCGGGGTAAAGGGCACCTTCCGTGTGGTGGACGGCCGGATGAAGAAAGACATGCAGAGGAAAGACCAGAAGGGTCACGGCAAAGGTGGGAAGGGCCAGAAAAAAGGGCGAGGTGATAAAAAAGGCCGGGGTGGGAAGCCACCAAAGGGACGACCGAATAGAAAGTGAAGAACGTTTTGATGATGTCGCTCTGCGAGTTCACATCAAGCGCGGAGTCTTACCGTCGTGTACGGTATTACGGCTGGAATTGTATGCCGGTCTGTTTTATTGGACTGTGGCGAGGTCTCTTACCAACAGAGTTAAGTCGGACTTTATATGGTTTTTTTGGGTTAGGGTCCTGAACCCTTACGCCTTTCAGCATTGTTCAAATACTTTGTTTTTTTCAATTTATTGTTTATGGTATATGAACCTTGACTTTGTTTTGATTTATTTTGACAAAATATATGTAAAGAAATATCATCATGGATCGTCAGTGATGTTTTAAAATAAATATACATGAAAAGTACATATGATTCATTGTTGTTTCTACATAATCCAATTTTTCCAAATAAATACATTTCAATTTAAGGATGAGACAATTACTTTATTTTCTAATAATTGTTTTGAGTAGTCTAAATTTGGTAAATATTGGGATATTGGAACTGAACATGTGGGCACGTTTATTGTCATTTTAATAAAATTTTAATGCGATTTTGCTAATTTTACACCGTTCGAATTAAAGATAGCACTAATATTTTGTAATATAATGATGCTGTACATTGTTAAACTGGGTTGTTTGTACATTATATGACTTTATTCCATTTCAATTCAATTTTATTTATATAGTGCTCTTTGCAGTTTCGCATTGTTGCAAAGCAGCTTTTTTTCATAATTTTCATATGTCCTGGATAAAATATAAAGACTTAAGTGTTTTGGGGGCTATATGCAAGCATAACTGTGTTACACCCTCTGTACCCGAACTTGAATTTTTTTGACCCCCGGTTCAGCACCATTGGGGTTTTTGTCGGTCACTCTCCCCTCCCAAAAATCCCCATGACCACAAACACTCTGCCAAAGTTGGTCAGCAACTTTCCACCAAAGGATGAAGACTTGAGAACAAACTTGAGGGTGGGTGGCATGCGTCAAGAAACGTCCCACGTTGACATGGTGGAGATGACATTGAAAGCTGATTGTGAGGGAGCGATTGTGATGGAGCGAGCAAAAGATGTGGATGACCTCACATCTCACATGCTGCACTAGATCATTCGAGCTATTGTGGATGAAACAATGAAGGCCGAGCGGAGTGCGCTTATAAACCCTACAACCGGACAGACTGACAGCGACCTTCAGGAGACGCAGCGACCAACGGAGAGGTACGTGAATCTAGAAAATGGACTTTACTTTGATTTCTATAAAACTTCTTTCTTTGGCTGAATCTGGCTTGACTTGAAGTGATTGCTGGGTGAGACACAATCTACTTGGTTTCTTAAACCGTGTCATCGCTTTCAACAAAGGCCTGTTTGTTCTCCGCGCACTTGCTGACATGTAAAAATGCACTTTATTGCATGGGCTTTGAGTGGACATGAATAGCTTTCTTATTTTATTCCCTCAATAGTAAATTGTTGTGAACTGAGTGTGCATGGGTTTGCCAGACACAGCCGTGTGCGTGCGTGCGTGCGTGTGTTGGCAGCGTTGGTCACCGAGTTGAAAATGTGCTGCGCAAACAATTCACATTCAAAACCCAGTTATGCGTTATATAAAACAGAAAACACTTGATTGATGGATGCGAGCCAAATGCTGATGGTACAGAACTGCTTTTGTTAAAACAGGTCAGGTTCATCTCGGCTGAAGCGACTCACATTAACTACAGCGAGATCGTGGTGTTGCTAGGGTAGCCACTAATATGAAATATATTATTGTAAATATATAACTGTTCAAGATATAGGGCTGTCAAACGATTAATCGTGATTAATCGCACCCAGAATAAAAGTTTGTGTTTACATAATGTATGTTTGTGAACTGCATATTCATTTTGTATTCATAAACACAAAAACATACATGCACGTATTTAAGAAAAATATAAAAATGAATAAATGTTTACGTGTAATTTCAATTATTTGAAAGTATAAATAAATACTTATATTTCCTAAATATACAGTATGCATGCATGTGTATGTTTTTATGTTTTTAAAATACAAAGTTAATATGCACATGCACAGACATATATTATGTAAACACAGACTTTTATTCTAGATTCGAATAATCGCGATTAATCATCTGACAGCCCTAAATCGGTCTATAATTCAAAACTGCTAACATGTGTTGTGGTAAAAAGAACGATCTTGCAGTTCAAAAAATCTCTCAGACAAAGAAGGTCCAGGTGTCAAAGAGTTAAATTTATTTGCTCGAGTCAAACAAAGTGAGATGGTCCAAGTCATCTGAAGATGCATCATTTTGCATCAGTATTTATACACAAACCCCTTACCAATCAGGTAAAGTCCTGTTATCTCTTATTTTCTTAAGCCAATCCCATTTCATCTGTTTCTGATAGTGGAAAACCAATCTTCGTGTATTTTGTTAATATAAATCCTCTCCCACCACAATTATGTCATGGTCATCATGACCTGTTTCCCCTTCTTCACCTCCTTCTCTTGTCTTTTCCTGTGGCAAAACTGTGGCCTTGCTCAATGTAGATTGTAGTCATAGTAACGGGGCGGAACATGCCCAGATTTGGTCATACTGTAGGGTTGGGGCCGGAAAACGTCCCCAGATTTCATAAACACTGCCAGACATCAAAAACACAGCTGTGCAGGGTGCTTTTCAGAATATTGTACAAATGTGTTTAAAACGAAGAGCAATACATAGTGAATAATGATCAAAAACATAAAGACATAATCATGAAATTCCTCCATACATGCTCAACACAGTGTTCGGAACACTAATGTGAACATTAATATTAGTTTTATAATTAATATTATCTGTATATAAATTAAAAAGTAATTACATAATTTAATTGTGCAATAATTGGAGCTTAATAAATGTTTTTTTATTTACATTTTATTAAATAATAAATTGATTTATAATACTAAGGAATAATGATAACTTTTTCTGTCGTTACCATGATGTATTTGTTGTTTTTAACACAAAAGACAAGTTTAATACATTTATCAAGGGTGCATAAAGTTTTTATGTTTATTTCTTTTATTGTTTTAATGTATTTAACCAATGCCTTTTATCTTAAGTTTTGACCATTACATTTGGTGTTATTTTTAGGGATTCAAACCCCTGACGAAAATTAACTGTGGTCTTTCTCTAAAAAAAAAAAAACTCAGAAATTTGTTCAGTAAAATTAAGTTGATATAAATGGTACAATATGGTACATATCTCTCAAATAAAAAGCTAATTTTTGTTCCTAAAATGGGTTTCAAGTGGGATTTTTTTTCTTTTTACTTTATTTAAACTCGAAAGTGTGTTCGTGTCCCAAATCTGCAGTAGGACACTGTCCCGGGGCTCTCCTTGATGGTGTTTACATTAGTGAGGGGGGCCACGCTTTGTGGCTTTGTGGGCCTTGTGCTTCTCGCCATCTCCACGGCAACAGACTACTGGATGCAGTATCGCTACTCTGGGAACGCAGCAAATCAGGGCCTCTGGAGGTTTTGCATCAACCGCAAGTGCCACACCCACACTCTTACTGTGGGTAAGTACTGTACACACAGGGGTAATATGCGATTTAGTGTCATGCTATAAAAACACGTGTAAACATTTGTAAATGTATAAATTCTGAACTAATTCAACAAATGTGCCATTTCTTAAATCATAAACACAGCCAGGATTATATAAAAATGTTTACATAAAATACTTTTGATTTTGAAGGATGTGTTTAAAAAACATTTACTAGCACTTTACAACAGTACTTGAGAAGTTTAAAAAAAGTATGTAAAACATCTGTAAACAGGACGTTGACAAAATCTCTGTCTGTCCTTTAGCGTTCTGGGACGCCACACGGGCCTTTATGTTGCTGTCGGTGCTCAGCTGTTTCGCTGGAGTGGTTTTGGGTGCCACTGCGTCCAAGCGTCCCAGAAGCGGGCGGGTGAAGACGGGAGGCATCGCTTTGCTCCTGTCCGGTGAGTAAATGTTCTGGTGTCAGTCAGTTATGGTTTTAAGACATAAGTGAGGTTTTCTGGTTCTTGAGCAGTGTTGGGTGTAACTAGTTACTAATCAATTAGTTACTGTAATTTAATTACTTTTCCCTTGAAAAGTAAAGTAAGGGATTACTCTGATTTTTTCTGTAATTTAATTACAGTTACTTCTGATGTAATTAAACTAAATACTTTGTGTAATATATGTGTGTGCAATAGTGGAATTGACATCAAAATTCAAAGTCTAACTTTAAAATCCATGCTTTAATGTATAATTCTCACATTTGTAATACTTTGGTCAGTTAATAAGAGTACTTTATGTAGTTTAATATTATTTATTTGAATGAATTAAAAGAGCCTTTTCATGACTATCCTTGAATCACTTAACTAATCAAGGTTGATATAGGATATAGAAAGTAATTAGTAATAAGTAATTAAATACTTTTTGGAGAGAGTAATTTGTACAGTAATCTAATTACACTATTGAATGTGTAATTAGTAACTAGTAATCCATTACTTTTTCAGAGTAACTTGCCCAACACTGTTCTCGAGACACTGAAATGTTTAATAAACAATACTAGAGGTTCATTCTGAAAGGCTTTGGTATGACATAGGTTTATTTAGATACAGAACACACATAAAAATACATAGACATTTGATACACTTCTATATGATGAACATCGTTTACTTTAAGAATTAAATTTGTGCTTTTTGATGTGGAAAAACGTCAGTTCGTGTAACTGTCGTAGTGATGAAAGGTGGCATTAACAAACAATGAATTTCAAGGTGACATATTACATCTAAAACAACAGAAATACAAACACTGAATTTCAAGGTGACATACAATTTTTATATGTTTTTGATCACTGACCTTAAAACAAAAATGAAAAAAAAAAAATACTTGCAATTTATAAACACTTAGAAGTGACAGTAATAATTCAAAAGACTTCTTAACACCATTGATTTTAAATCTAGACCTTACGTGTTTTTGTTTCTCTGTGCTTCAGGGTTTCTTGCGATTTTGGCTTTGGCAATCTACACGGGCATGACAATGAATTTCTTTGGCAAGCGTTACATCGACTGGAGATTCTCATGGTCTTACATTGTGGGATGGATCGGCATCATATTAGCTTTAGGGGCAGGTAAATATTGTGCAAAAATCAATTGCAATTTCACAATTGTAACAATGTGATTAAAAAAAAAACATTTGTACAATTCGTACAAAAACTTTTCAGTAAATGCTAAAATAGTTTTCTCGTTTTTCAGGTGTTCTCCAACTTTGTGCCCACCAGAGAAGCATGTCTGAACCGATACCTGCAAGCGTTTCAGACACCTGAACTGAAATCTGGATCTCTAGCATCACAACGTAACTCAATCATCACTAAATCACTCACATTTATTCGAACACTGGAAAAGTAAGGCACTGAATGAAATAAATTGCTTTTGGATTCTTTCATGTTGCAGTGTTTCATTTTTCAAGCATACAGAGCTAAAAAACAAATCTACCACAGGTTTGTTTGCATCCCATCAGGTTGCGCTTGTTTATGCTACAGATGGCGTACAAATGCAAGAAGATCAAATGTCAGGGAGGTTCTCAGGATATTTGTATTTGGCAGACAAACAAGGACTGTCTTTCATTTCTTTATGTCAGTATGCTAATCTGTAACATAGACGTTGTTGCCAGCTGTCAAACTTTAAATAGTTATAAAAGTTGGCAGATACCAAAGTTACCTTAAAAGCATGAATAGAAACCTGAGTGTTAAAGCAGCAATCCACAATTTTTATGGTTGAAAAAAATTGTCACAATGGCAAATGTCAGTTGTTTTTTAACGCACGTAAACCTAACCAGCAGTTTTGTATTTCAAACAGAGGTGGCGTTAGAGAGGCAAAAGTTACGGATTACAGCTTTATTGTAGAAAATGATATTTATTATTGTTATAAAATGTTACCGTATTCTGAAGGTTTCCGTTTGAAAGTATTTTTAGTGAAGGTTACAATTTATAATTGAGCGAAAAGTTCAATGCTTTATAAATGTACATTCAAAAACAGGCGTGCAAACATTTTTGATAGTTGGTATGTGGGTTTTTCTAGCTTCATAACTATGTTAATTAAAAATCATATCCTTTGTCTCTAAGCTCAACTCTGTTGTAAACGCAATTTTCGTCGTTTCTTTGATTCGTGCCACACATGTTCCACTTCGTTTTGTTCGCAAAATAATAACTGAAGCTGTCCAAACCGCAGTTCATGATAGAAAAGCACATGGCGCCGTGGACGAAGTTGTGCGCAAAATTCTGCATGTCACAATTAGACTCTCTTTTCTCCCAAATGTATTTGAAAAGAAACCCAAAGTGGACGGGGAAAAAACAGATGACAAAAACAATCAAGTTGGCTGTGATGATGAACATGCATTGAATCTTATCAGCACGACTTCCGATGTCTAACTGCTTTCGTAGAGTATGGATGATTTTGGCAGAGCAATAAAGCATGATCAGAAAAGGCAGGAGGAACCCCACTATGGTCAGCACCAGGATGAAGGACAATGGTAGCGCTCCCTCTTGATTCTTCTGAAAGCACTTAAAATCTGTTGTTTGATTTTTAGGATTATCCGCGTAGTGGAAAACGGCACTTAACGAACAGTTGACCACCCATATGAGCGCACAGACCACCAGGGCTTTCTTACGGGACAGAATATACCTGGCCTTGAGGGGATACTTGATGGCCACATAACGCACCACACTTATGGCCGTCATGGTGAAAATACTAATGTACATGTTCACGTAATACGCCGACACGAGAAAATAACACAATTCCTTGTTGGAAGAGTTCCACAGTTCCTGTAATGTCGGGTTGTTCTTCGAGGCGTGATAGTATGATGCAATCCTGATGGGCAGGATCGTCAGCACGATGCAGTCGGCGATGGCCATGTTGGTGATGTAGATCATCATGTTGGTCCAGTCTTTTCTGGGATGCCGGCAGAACATCACAAATACGTAGATGTTCCCCAAAACACCGAGGATGAAAGTAGGGATTGATGTGGCCAACTGAAGGCTTTTGATGCCATCGGTGATGGTTAAGTTGCAGGTGGACATGTTGGACACATTTGCCATGGATTGTGCTTAAACCAACCTGTTGCAAAAAAACCCCCTAATAAACATGATTAAGGTTTCCATTACAAATACCAGTATGAACATTAGCTGTTTCCTATTAAAACCATTATAAAAGAAAAACATTATCTTTGTGCATGTGTTTTGGGTCAAATTTAACGGTGTCCTGCTGGTTCCCATCCACCAGATATCATCCCACCAATAGAATCCAACACATTCCAACAGCTCAATAAACAAGTTGATATTGTGGTATTTTAAACCATATTGTCTCGATTTTGCTCAGTTTCGACAACGAAATTATAAAGAGAAAGAAAAACTTTTTGAACAAATCAAACTAACCAATGAATGATAGTAGGTGGCGGTAAATGTTGTTAAGTTTCTTGTTTAGAGTTAATTTAATGTTTCCATATGAATTAAAACCATACAGTTCACCCCCAAAAAATCACCCATAATTTACATATCCCCGTGGTCCAAAAGTCTGTGTATTAAAAGTTTAAAATATTTATTTTTGAAGCAACTTTTTGTAATATCTCTTTACATTAAAATCACTTGAATTTCTCAGCTGAACTTGATGTGTGAATAATTCGTGATTAATTAGATCAAACAGTGAATCGCTTGACAGCCCTGCAAACCCAAGCTTGGGTCAAACCATGGGTTGAAACAACACATTCATATCTTTTTTGCCTTAAGCTACTTTAAAATTAAACAATACTTTTCTGTTATTAGTAGGCTACCCTTACTTAGGATACTATTGCAATTACTAAAGCCTGCTTTCAAATGCGAAACAATGGGTGAAATAGTAGACATCTTAAACTTAAAAAACGAACGATAATAGAAGGATATCTGCCCTGAAACATCAGACAAATAAGGAAAGTCTCACCTGGCAGGACTTAATGAAGCGTGATCTCCACCGGTGGAAATATACTTGTTAACATCTCGCTTTTCAAGATCTTGAACGCGTTGCATGAGCTCTTCTATAGAACTGACAGGCAATGTGTTCATCATTAGATCACACTTAGACTCTCATTTCTTGCTGAATTGTAAAAGTTTCAGGAAATGCTTTCACCGCTGATGCTTATCTAGTCAGTTGTTCAAACTAAGTTGGTTCGTATGAACTCTTCACAGCAATGAACCGATTCTCCGATTCGTTTTTGTTTGCACATTATTTACTTTTCCGTTTCACCCGATTTAATAATCACTGTTATTAGATAAAGAAAAAAACAGATATTATCCAAAACAACTGATGCGTCGTATTTGGCATTTATGAGATCATTCAGAGGCTTTCGTTTCTTTCATTCCTGCCACATACATTCCACGTAGTTTTGGATGCAAAATAATAACTGAAGCTGTCCAAACCGCAATTCATGATGGAAACGCACATCGCGCCGTGCACGAAGTTGTGGGCGAACACCTGCGCGTCGCAGCTGAACTCGTGCGCCTGCGCAATGTACTTTAAAAGAAAACCACAGTGGATGGGAAGGAAGCATATGACAAAAACAATCAAATTCGCCGCAATTATAAACATGCATTGGAGCTTTTCAAAACGGAAGCCAACATCTAGCTGTTTTCTCAAAGTACAAATGACTCTGATGGAACAAAACAACACGATGAGAAACGGCAAGAGGAACCCGACTAGAGCCAACAAAAGTATAAAATGCAACGACAGAGATTCTCTAACCCGCTGAAAACACATGGTTTTGTCATTGCTAGAGTCTTTTAGAAAGTAAACGGGGCAAATACAGACGATGACCAGCCATATAAGCGCGCAAACCACGAGCGCGCTTCTCCTTGAGAGGGTTTCCCGCGCTTTTAGCGGAAACCTGATAGCGATGTAGCGCACAACGCTAATGGCCGTCACCGTGAAGATGCTCACGTACATGTTCACGTAATAAATTGACAAAAGAATGTTGCATATGACCATTAAGTCTTTGTGTAATTCGACGTTGTAGTAATACGTCATGATGGGGAGGATCACCAATACGACGCTGTCGGCGATGGCCATGTTGGTGATGTAGATCATCATGTTTGTCCATTCCTTTCTGGGACGGCGGGAGAAGATCACGAACACGTAGATGTTTACAAGAAGCCCCAGGATAAACGTAGGTATAGATGTGACTTTTTGGAGCTTTAGGATGGTGCTGGTGACACTCAGGGTGCAGTTGATGGTGCAGTTCAAAGCGCAATTGTGCATCTTCAACTTCTGTGAATGGTAAAAAAGCCTGTCACCTGTACGAAAATATTTGTAGAACCATAGTAACTAAATGGTTCATCAGTTTGCCAAAAACATGGTTACTACTACATTTAACTATTCTATTTACATTACATATATGCAAAACAATCTGAAAGTATAAAAACATTTATAGGTCTTTATTATATATTACCCATTTACTGTATATACACCGCATACATACTTGCATACATTATTATACTATATGTATGTACATTATACACATTACTTGTTACAGTATTTGTGATAAAACAAGTAGAAATATCCTACCTGCAATATCAGACCAAAATGCAAACAGACAAATATAGGATTGTACTTCTCACACAGGGTAGAAAGAGTTGCTTCTTGCTCTTGAAGACCTGGGGAATATCAGAGACAAAGATAGGACTCGAGTAAAGTACTTGTAAAATACTTCACACGTTGTTTGACAAAAGGACGAGCACAAACATGCTCGGTATTCCTCCCACCGAAGTACTCACCCCGTCAACATTTTACTAACAAAAACACAATTCGTAACTTTACTGAAAATAAGAAGAGCAGATCGAAAGATCACCAGAAAATTAGGATAGTCTGTAGTCTATTTTTGATACAACACTGCATACTCAATTCATGCCATCTCAGATACTGGAAATTTTTGTAAGATCAGTTTGGCAAGTTGCGATTCAGTTGAACCATGTTAATAGACGTTAAATAATGTTAAATGAAAACGTAAATATAGAAAATATCATCTAAAGTTTCCAATAGCTGTTATTTCCCACCTTGACTTGTACGGTCTTGAAAGCCTCTTATAATGCAAACTGCAGGTTTAGGCACTGTAACCAGTGTATCAGACAAAACCTAAAGAAAAAAACTCAGTCGATGAATAAATGTATTTAATTGCTGGAAGACACGCCAGCCAGGTTGCTCTGGTGGTGAAACCCTCCTGCAGATCCGTCCTCCAAGAATCATGTAAGAAACATCGATCTGTGCCACTTGTGTGTAAATAAATAGATTCATAAAGATACGAAGATGAAATAAAAAACAAACAAACACAATGGTTTCCGTACCACTTGATTTATTCAAACAATTTCCAAAACCAGTCTCACAGAGACTACTTTGAATTACAACATTAGACAATAAATAGACCAAACAATGATTTTTAAAGACAACAAATTGATACAAAAACAATAACTTCAACACTTTAATAGTGCAATATAAACACGATTTAAGAAAGTATTTTTGCATTGCGGTTATTAGACAGTTTTGAAGGGACCGAATGCTGCAATGCCCCACTCATAAAATGCACTGCTTCAACAATAATTGTGCAAATCAATCCATAACTGCGCACTCCTGAGAATTATACAATCCGAATTCCAATAAGATTTGACATGCATTTGCGACATTCTCTGGAAATCAGATGAAATGCATTAACAAACACTTGTTTGAATTCTTGTGGAGTTCATGCGTACGAAATGCGTATCGAGTGCCTGAATGATTTGCGGACCACAAAAACCGGCAGATCGTGCTGCTAACACAACGAAATCGACACGCATCGTTCCCACAATGCATTGCGAGTGGACTCCCGGAGGTTGTTCTAGCCCTGAGCGAGAGCGTCTTAGCACATCTAATACCCTAGAATGAACATACTTAAACAGACCGCATTTTCCCAACTTCGCACAACAGCGCCCCCTGTCTTCACACTTTAAAGTGCACTATTACTCAAACATCTACACTCTCTCACTTTACAAACAATCCCCTTAACATATTGCAACATATTTATAAGAACACACATACGCGCGAAATCATGCATATTTTGGGCCGTGTCGTTTTCGTTAAACGCCAAACATCTCAAGTATTGCGATGCCGAATGGAAATGCTCATTTTGTTTGGCGCACACATGCAAGCACGCAATGCAAGCTGTAAATCTGACAACGCCCTGTGCCACATCTGTTTTACGATACAATTTTTTTGTTTTTTTTGTTTAACAGTTTGGATAAGTAAGAGCATGTTCGTCCATGCACTCCCGACTCTTCCCAAGTATAAAACACAAAGGAAAACTAACAAATAAACAAAAAAAGCTACAAATGTTTTCGATAAATACCTGATCTGAGCATTTTTTGTGCATAGACTATACATACAGTAATACTATGGGTTGAACAGCTAGCTTAGCCTAACTGACTAGCTAGCTTGCCTTTTTTTCAAATCGATAAACCAAGACCAGGTTTAAAAGTCACAACCCTTATATATAATGAGCAGAGTAAAAAATAAGAAAGGAGGACATTTGTCTGAAAGACGTAGCCACGACAGAACAAGATGCAAAGAGCAAGCCAACAAAATATGAACATTTGGAAAAATTGTAAGTAAAGTCATTGGTAACACTGCGATGACATCGTCAAAACTAAACCTTCCATTCCAGATGAAATTCAGAAAGGCAAAACAACAATGCCTCACGACAAATGAAATGCTTTCCCACTGTAAAACCCGTTTCTTTATGCCATTCAGAGACAAACCGGTTGTCTTTGGTTGTTTAGGTCGGACTGCTGCAGCGCAGATGGAATCCGAAAGTCTTCATGCAACCGCAAGTAAAGACACGCATGTCCTTTCATAAAACCGTCACCTTCCCGTGAATGAACATGCCCTCCGGTTGTTTTATTGGAACAAAGACTATAAAGATTTGGTGTTGGATGGTTGTGGCATGTGCATATAAAAATTTCTTCAGGCAAATAAGGGATCCTCAAGAAAAGTGAGATCCAAAGTGATTTTTGGTGGATCCTTTACAAAAGCCCTCCGGAGATCAGATGGAACGCATCGTCTTACTGATGTCGGGCTATGTTCCTTTGTACCTGTAATGTGAAGAACCAAAACAGATGAGATACATGGGTTTTACAAAGAGAAAATATAGTGCCTTATTCACTGTGTGGCAGTAACTGCATTTACCCGCTCTGTAAGGTAAATTCGGGCAGGGCACCAAGAGAACTCAGTTGCTCCTCTAAGGCCACGATACGCAAGCCGATATATCCAGAAGACAGGAGGAGTAGAAAAACCCTGCGCAAAAAAAGAAGAACAATTGCTTAAAACACAATAAAACAAACTGATCAGACCCTGAACAAGTTTATTTTGAAATGTTAGTAATGTCCAATATGGCCACCGGTGGTTGATCATACAAAACACTTACAGAATCAGGTAGATGAGGAGAAGAGTGTTGAGGTTGCTGACTTCTCTTTGGATGAGGAGCGATCGAGCTCTGCCCGTCACGTTCCAAACCCACGAACCTCCTGCGGAGGGGAAAGAGAATCTCTGTTAGCCAATCAGACAGCAGCCAACGCACGTTTCAACTCAGAAGTTAAATTTAACATCATATTGCTCAAGGTCATTCACAAATGCCCGATGGAGGTCGCCAAACCGTTGCTTTGTAAACATACGAAATTGTGAAAGCTATGGCAGTGTGCTAAGTCTTTTCAACATCCTTTCGTTTCTGAAATCCCACCCACGCCCTTCGGTTTGACATACTTGTAAACTCCTCACAGGAGCTGTCGTCCGTCTCTTGCTCGCTGCTTTTTGTAGCCGAAGGATTTCCAACAAATGCATTTTCTGAAAGAGAAACGTACATTATTCTAATACCTGAAACTTTTCATCCTTTGCAAAAAAAGCTTTTTTAATACAAACCTCTGGTGAGTCTAGACACAGGAATCTCCAGTCCAGGAGAAACGCGACTTCCGTCCACCTCGTACGAGTCGTCTAAACTGGACTGACTCGAGTTCTGCTGAATAGAAAAGATAAACATTTTCACATTAGCGTGTGCTCTGCCGTGTGAAAGATGATTAACAATCAGAAAGAATGTGAAACATGTATGTTGGTTACAGTGTTGGGTAAGTTACTCTGGAAAAGTAATTAATTACTAGTTACTAATTACATATTCAATAGTGTAATTAGATTACTGTACAAATTACTCTCTCTAAAAAGTATTTAGTTACTTATTACTAATTACTTTCTATATCCTACATCAACCTTGATAAGTTAAGTGATTCAAGGATAGGCATGGAAGGACTCTTTTAATTCATTCAAATAAATAATATTAAACTACATAAAGTACGCTTATTAACTGACCAAAGCATTACAAATGTGAGAATTATACATTAAAGCACAGATTTTAAAGTTAGACTTTGAATTTTGATGTCAATTCCACTATTGCACACATATATTACACAAAGTATTTAGTTTAATTACATCAGAAGTAACTAATTAAATTACAGAAAAAATAAGAGTAAACCCTTACTTCACTTTTT
The DNA here is from genome assembly GCF_024868665.1 of Triplophysa rosa. NCBI lineage: Eukaryota > Metazoa > Chordata > Actinopteri > Cypriniformes > Nemacheilidae > Triplophysa > Triplophysa rosa. The sequence continues at coordinate 14,263,174 of NC_079914.1, forward strand.
CAAGGGAAAAGTAATTAAATTACAGTAACTAATTACTTAGTAACTAGTTACACCCAACACTGGTTGGTTATATAATCTACAGGTTTTAAATATATTTTAATATAGTAAAGGTGGTTTTATGACTGTAGCAATGCGTTTCGTACAACGCATTATTTTTGCATGTTATTGCATTTTTGTTCATTGTGCAGCCCTAGTGTTTTTTTATTAATTGCAATTTAAAGCAGTTTTTCGTTCTATATAACACTTAAAAACAGTAATATAAAAAACGGATAATGTTAAATAATTAACCGAATTTTGCAACTTACCACCAGTTTGCTCTGATCGAAGCTGTTCTCAGCCGAGGAGAAGAGAGGGCTGCTGTTGGCACTTCCTTCCTGTAATTGTCATCACATCAGATGTCAACCTATGCCAATATCATCAATAAAGATCAATAAAATCGCACCGGCGTCAAATATTTACCTCTAGCTGAGGGCAGACGGATCGTAGCAGCTTGTAGCATCCTTCTCTATTCCTTAAGGACACAAATAAATACTGCAACACACAGAAAGACAAATTAACAATACATTCAACGTGACACCTGAACAATATAAAAATAACGCAACATCGTGTTTTGATTATTTTACTGAATTTTAGCCATAAACTATTTTGAAAAGTAAGCATTTTCTATATTTTGGAGATAAGAGGCGCAAATATAATTCGCTCACCTTCTCGCCCTCCGTGGTTCGGACAGAAATGGCGTTTGGCACGAGCAGCGCTGTGTTCTGCTTCTTCAGAACTTTTACATGTGAAACCGGGATGATCACCTGTAACACAAACCCCCCACAATTCATTAGTTTCTTCAAACATCCAGTTTTACGGTTACGTGAAACGTACGTCTGCGATCTGAAGGTCGAGTTTTATCACCTTGGTGTCCTTGAGCAGCACAGAGGAAAAGAAGCACACGTTGGTGTCGGTGATATACAGCCGGCCGTGATAAGGCACCTCCTTCTGCAGGGCGCAGATGTAGGCTACAAGAGAAAAAGCGACAGCGTGAAAACGCAACATCACGTGGAGCGTGTATTGAGTGCATCAACTGAAGTGTTTTCCGTCGAAGCCACACCTGCTTTTGTTTAACACCCAACAATAGACGCACAACAGAACGACAAAGATTGATAGTATTATAAATGGTTTTTGTGTCGTTTTATTGTACTGCGTGAATGTTTACTTAGCTTTCACTCACCATGTAGTAAATCTTCATTTTCTGGGATTTCCGGGAAGAGTTTGTGGAATGTTTTGTTGTGCTTTATAAAACTCTGAGAAGAGAAATGAAGTGAATTAGAAACGTAAAAAAACCCGACCTGGTGTAAAATTGAAAAAGGCTTATAATCAACTTACACTTCTAGAGTTGAGGCTCTCGCTTCTTTCTGAAGGCCGTTCCACATCAAGAGTGCGAGACCTGCCGAAATGAACATTTTTGTTTTAGATATCTTTGTGAAAACTCATGATTAACGATGAATATTAATCGTTAAAACGATTAATCAGTTAACAATATTGGCCAATATTTGATCCGAATTTCTAATATGAGGAAAAAAACAACGTTGGTTAACCATTAAAACAAAATGACGTAAAAGAATCCCAGGAACTACAGAATGCATTTTTTCTCTTAACAAAACACACCGTCAGGATTATAGTTTAAGCCCTCAGGACTTCCTGTGGTTGAACGGAAGATGGTGAGCGTACATAATAAAAGCAAGTGGTTTTACCTGAGCTGGACCGGCCGGCTCAGACTCTTGGTCTGCTGTTGAATCTCAAGCTGGTTTTCCTCTAAACTAAAAGCTTTCCGGCTTCCCAGCTTGCTTTTCGTCCTCCCCTTCTTCACCTTTCCTGAAAGCGTTCCGGCCTCCACCGCATAGCTGTGAAGATACGGCAAAGACACAACTTACAAAAACTGACATTGGTATTCCTGTATCACGTCTCGCTCACACTTTCTCAGGTCTCAGAAGTTTCTACAGCTGATGCTTTTGGACGCTTGAAGGAACTTGACGGTCGAGTTACACATCAACGGGCTATTACAGTTATTTAAGATTGATGATTTCATCACATCACGCCTCGTGTACATCACTAGCCACTGACAACCCGGTTTACAGGTTCTTTTGGTGATATTAACAGAACGATGATTCAAAGACTGAGATCAACACAATATACAGTCTTGTTTGACCATACTTGTTGACCTTTTATGATGGTATTATAACAATAAAACACATCATTCTTAAACCAGTACAAAAACCCACTCCCTTTAAAAAAAAACATCTATTCTTCCTAAACCACAACTTTACCTGTACAGATGAATGCCATGTCTTCGCGATAAACGTAAACTCAAAGACCTATTCATAATCGAAACAATCCCTCGAATCCTCCAAAAGGACCCTGACACCAGTCTCAAGCCATAACTCCAGTTTGCCAGAACTAACAGGAAAAAAGCAACGTGACTGTACAGAAGCTCTGTAAATACAAAAACAAGTTCCTCCTCTCAGCGCTTCGGTTACGTTCCAATGGGAGCGCCCTCTGTCCTCCGAATGCAAATCACAGGGGGCGGAGCCACTGACCTCAGATGGTGTGACACTCGGCATGTGATGTAATGGAACACCTCCCGCATGCATGCGACGCAAACGCAGGTAATGGCATGCTCACAGGAGAGAGAAATTCAGGTTCCGCCCCAGCAGAATAAAAGACAGATTTCTGTGGATTTCTGAGCAGGAAGTAAAAACTAAACACAAGCCTCTGGGTGGAGTGACATTAAAGCCGAGACTCGCATGGCTTTGAGGTCAAGAGAGTCTGATACGAGTCTACGTTTCACATTCTGGTGCCTTGTATAACAACCAAATAGAGACTGCATTCAACCGTTTTTAATGCATTTAAAGGGATAGTTCACCCCCAAATGTTTTTTTTATATATTTACTCACTTTCATGTCATTTTAAACCTATACGACTGACTTTCTTAATCAGAACACAAAAGGAGATATTTTGAAGAACATTGGCAACACTGACCCACATTGACTTCCACTAGATGGACACAGAGACATTTCTCAAAATATCTTCTTTTGTGTTCCACTGAAGAAATAATTATACAGGGTTTGAATGACATTATGGTTTAATAAATTTTTTTTTTGGTGGGTCACCTGTCACTAAGGTTTCCTCGAGCATCAGATAAATGATAAAAAAACCACGCTACTATACGCCTCAAGGCCAAACACATATAGGTTAAAAGAAGTCATGTGACCAGATAGTATAGTTATAAATACATTGGTAATACACGACCATGCATAACTTCCCCCAGTTTTTAATTGGCTGTGGCAACAACAGTGGGCGTGTCTTCTGCAAATGATTTGCAAACGCCACGCAAACATTCCTAAAGTCGTAAGTATGGGCAAGCGCTGTGTGATAAAACTAAGGAAAGTGTCTTTTTAGAGTAGAGGTTGCATGAAAAACCAACAACAGTAAACAGACATAAAAATGAGATTATTGGCCAAAATGAAGTGAACCGTACACCTGTATGTCAGCCATCGAAGATTTGTTCACTGTTATAAAATGTTTGTTTAACTTAAAACGTCAAAAGGCCACAGGAGAGAAACAACCACACGAAGCAAATTTAGGCATGCGGTACACAAATGCAGTCAGAGCAGACCATGCACCTGCCGGACAGTCAAATCTGACGGGATGAATTAGCTAATGCGGTAAAACGCAAAGTAACCAGAGAATATCTGATAGATGACTAGCGAATGCCTTTTAAAGGAGTGGTACATGTCGAGTTACAAAAATATCAATGATCACAACTGCGGCATTACAAGAGAAAGGTAGAGACAGTATACGTTACGAAATCGTATAACGACAAGAACTTTGCATTAAAGAATAGATTAATCAACAATTAAAACTGAAATGTCTTTGTGGTTTTGTGTTCATACGATGGAAGTCAATGGGGGTCAATGTTGTTTGGTTACCAACACTTCTCAAAATATCTTCTTTTGTGTTCTGCAGAAGAAAGAAAGTCAAGTTTGGAATGACATGAGGGTGAGTAAATAAAGTATTTTTATCTTTGGGTGAACTTTCCCTTTAAAACACGCTGAATCGCATTCTGACTGACATCTGTGTAGACCTTTACCAGGTAAAACCATTTAGCGGTTAAACATTCATTCCACAAGTTGCGCTTCCTGTTAAGTGAGAGTTCAGCTGTCAACGGACTAGGTCAGGTGGGGTTGTGGTGTATACTATTTAAGGAAAATACTGCCCCGTTGTGGGCGTTTATATGAAACGCAAGTAACCAAGAAATTCAGTTTCATGCTTGTTAATGAACACTTTCATTTTAGAAGGTTCGGCCAATTGCTCTCATTACATAATGATAATGTAAACATTTCACAAAATAAGCTATTTTTCTTCCATTCCAACTATCACTCACGTTTGTGCCAAAAGAAAAAATTGATAGAGGATCTAAAGATCCTATTTACACAGCAGATGTTTTTATTTGCACATTCACATGTTGTAATATCGTGTTAGCGCTGCTTTATCCAGTATACAATGAGTGATATACATGTCCTCCCTGACTTCTATTCAACCAAAAGACTCAAGATTAATTCTGATAGCAAATATAAAATGCGAGTCTCACGCAAATTGTGCTTTTCCACAGACAGTGATGGTTATCTAATCAGATTTCCATTTCACGTAAACACAAACGCCGAGTTGTGTTAAATAGTTATCAGTGGCAAAAGGTTTTCAACTTTAGCATACTTCAGTGCCGAAAAAGCATGAGAAGTGTCTCTTTGAACTTTAAAAGTGGATTAGTTGCTTAATTTGTTACCATTTGTTTACAAGAAATAAAAATGGTAAAGAACGTAAAAAATGGTTGATTCGGGTAACTGCGCAAGAGGTTTTTTCTATCACAGTAAAAATGCTATAAATAATCTACCACACGACGCAAGCCTTTTTTTACAACAAAACAGTTTACGAATTTTTATGTACTGAGGTTTCTTGTTTCTTTCTTTTTTTGCTTTGAAACAACATGAATATAAAGTGCTATAAATAAACAGGAACTGACCAACAAGTTTGCTTGCATAAACTATCCACTCAAACCCCCAACGTGACGTCTCTCCACAGCTGTTCAACAACGCAACGGCAGCTGTCCTAACACAAATTATAACCCGACATACACACGTCTCAAACCTCTCTTACCTTTCCATGTCCTCATGCACTGCCGTTTCAAGTCCCGTTTCCTTCACGCTATCCATAATACGTTCTTTCGCCAAAGATGCTTTTCTCTGGACTCATCGACAGTCTTTCCGGCAGTCGAATAACATGCCAGTCGTGGGGTCTAAAGGTTTACTTTACAGCTGCTGAGTTACACAAGCTCGATGGAACAAATGAGATCATGAGTGAAGAGAAGCCAAGAGGTAATCGACGATCCTCGGCCGGCCCACTCCGCTCACCTCCAACCCCGGCAGCTGGTGTTTCCTTGGAAACGACCGGAGTGCGCTGGGATTGGTGGGCAACGGAGGATCAACACAATGGCCCATTTAAATGCTATTGAGGGAATGCAGAGGAATGCAAAGTACGGCAGGCAAGACGGAAGAATACAAAAGGCGGGAGACAAAGGCCTCGCTAGTGGTCCGTCTATTCACTTTGTGAAGGACAGTGTTACAAACCCATGGGGGTCAAAAGGGACACAAGGGCTTAGAAAAGGTATCGGAATGCACAATATATCTGTATAGGCCCATTCTTGGTGTCATTGGCATAGTTCACCCCAAAATTAAACATCTTTAAAGCATTCATGTGTCATTTCAAACCTGTCTGAGTTTCTTGCTTCTGCAGAACACAAAAGAAGGTCTTATGAGGAATGTTGGTAACCAAATAACACTGTGCCCCATTAACTTCCATTCTATGAACACAAAACCACAGAGATATATCTCAAAATAACTTCTTTTGTGTTCCAGAAAATACGGGTTTTGATTGACATGAAGGTGAATAAACGATGACCATTTTTATTTTGGGGGACTATCCCTTTAAATTTGGCACATTTACTTGCCATTGGGCAAACTTAAAAAAACCCCCACAAATAATCTATGTCTTTCAAGTAGGGGTGTGCCGATAAACGATATCATATCGAATCGCGATAGAATGTATTTCAAAAACGATGATAAGCTATTGGCATTTTGACTCGATATGGATTAATCTTACAGTCTAACAGACAGCAGAAATAAACGCAACAACAGTCAGTCAGCGTGCAGCTTTTATCATGCGCGTCAAAGTACAAAGTCCATTTCATACTGCACTTGCCAAAGAAAACTCGACATGAGGAGGAAAACATGACTGGAAGCGGAAACAAATGTGAAACTAACCTCAAGTTGTCATCACGCGGTTTATCAAGTGTCTTATTTTTTTCGCAATCGCCGGTTAAACAAAACAAACTTGAGGCGCAATTGCAAGCGAGTTACTTTCGAAACTCAAGCACAAACGTTTTTATATCCATCGTTAACATATCTGCTAACATGAGCTGGTGCTTATGAAACAAACCAGCACTGCCATGTACAGATTAGAGATGTAATGAAGTGAGTTTGTGTGCACATTAAAATATTGAACCTTGTATGTAAGATGCTTGCATGATTAAAGAAATGTACTACAGTTTATGTGAGATGTCTTTAAGGTTCACTGAATACATTGAATGAATCCCACTACTCGAGCAAGACATTATTGCAGCGTTATGTATGTGCGCACTGTGCAGGTGCTGAGCCAATAGCGTTCGAATGTACCAGTAACGGAGCCCTTTCATTGGTTGAATGTACTGAATGAACACTCCCTTTACTTAACGAGTCAATACGCCCTTTTCACAATGACGTCACTTAACTTCCGCCTTTTTGCAAAGCAGTGCATCATAACATCCATCTTGCAACAAACAAGAAGAAGAAGAACTTCCGTTTTGCCGTCGCGCTGGAATTTAACAACAGTGAGAAAAAAAGCTGACAGAACACGTATTCAAGTACTTATCCTAGCACCTTCGCTAACACAAAAAGAAAACAAAACACTTACCATCATAATCAAACAGGTACTGTTCAACGAAGAATTTGTATCCTTTCTCTAGCTTTGATCTTGTCGTTAGCGAAAATTTGTCGGCAAGACGTTGTACATCATACGTATTTGTGGCAGATGTGCAAGCCACTTGGTAAACTCCATTCTGAGGCGCTAGCGGAAGTAACTTCTTCTTCTTCTTGAGTTTTACTGGCGGTTGGAAAATCAGCTTATAGGTGCATTACCGCCACCTTATGAACTGGAGTGCTAGCGGAAGTAATGATACACTGCTTCGCGGCAGAACGGAAGATGCGTGACGTCATGTGAAAAGGGCGTATTGAGTCAAAATGAGACTGAATGAACTGGTACATGTTGTTTATGGCCTAATATCCTCTGTGTTGCGACAGTGCATTAATTTAATTTAATTTTAACTGGTTAAAGGTTAACTTTTGTTAATAAACTGTATTTAAAATAGATTATTTTAAATACAGTTTTTTAATTAAATATATATCGAAATAAATATCGTTATCGATCAATATAGAAAAAAACTATCGAGTTTACTTTTTTGCCATATCGCCCAGCCCTACTTTCAAGTAAGAACTCTCAATTTGGGTTGTATTATTTATTAAATGCATATTTTTATTTAATATGTTTTTTAATATGCATTAATACATGTATTTAATTACTTTATTTGCGATTACAGATTTAGAAGCATTGGTTACCCAATATCAACGCAAATGACCAAAAATACCGTTTTGGTGCATCCTAAACAAGCTTTGTGTCTCGCAAAATAGATCTTTTAACTGGGTGTTTCAAACATGCCAAAAAGGAATCAAAAGTCATGCCTTTCACGGAATGGTAACCGTTCTGAGAATAACGTCAAATGCAGTTGCGTGACCAGCACGTTCAGGTGAATCACCATTGATCCTGTTCTCCATCTGACCCATGACCTCCTTGTGATACACTAAATCAGGATAAGTCATCCCGGATCTAACATATGTTCACGTCCGCAAGCTTATCAATTGAGATGCATTAGCTTTGTCTACATATGAATCAAGTCCTGAAAACAACCAGGCCTCAAATCAGTTCATTCTGTCCACCGGTTTATAAACAGCACACCATGTTCTAAAGATTAAGTGAATCTGAAAGTCTATACTTTAACATAACATACAGTACAGAAGGACATATGACACTGAGAATATCCAGTTAACTTTCATTACATAACCAAATGTAAGATTTAGAATCTGAGAAGTCAACTGCGAGATAAGAATTTAACATCACTGCCAAGTTGCCAACATGCTGACACACGGAATGGAGAGCAATAGTTTGAATTGTGCCAGGAAATCATCGATCCTTTTCAAGAAATGCCTGTTAGAATTACCCACTGAGCAAGACTTGAGCAAGACGTTTATTTCCCGGCTTACAAAATGAATTGATTTGACTTTAACGGAAACGAGAATAGGGTCAAACTGCACATAGGGGATAGTTCACAGATTAAAAATTTACAACCACATGACAGCTTCAATTAACCTATATACCATTCAGAAGAAAAACCACACGAGTACCACCAAACGTAAAAAAACAAAACAAAGAATTGGATATGTGCATTTATTTTCGCTAAGAATACCATCATGTCTTTCGCCTTTCTGTAATAAAAGGGACTGTACGTACATAGAACTCTTAAAAAAGGCTTAATCATTCAACAATGGCACTAACATCCAGAAATAGATGCGAAGGTGGAGAATTGCGCTTAAACATCCACCCAGCCAAGTGGTCAGCTTGAAGCCAACACCAATCGCAATGGCCAAACAACAGCTTGTGTGGAAAGAGGCCAAGCCTTCAACACAAGAGAACATTTGTGCAAGTCATGTGATACAAATGCATCAGGATCACTTCCTCTGTGTGACTGTTGCGAACAGAGAAGCTCTTTATATCCATGGAAAATTATAGAAAATTATGGGAATTTCAGTCGGGGAATCACATGCAACTGATAATATCTTGTTCTCTGACACGAGCAGCTTAAACGATTGCATTTGGGATATACAGGTGATGTCTTTCCAATAACATTTTGTGTACTAAATACAAAACAAGAAGTAGTGGATCCAAGAGCTAAAAGTCAAGGACGACTTTGGATTGAGTTGATGAGTTCTCCGTCAAATAAACCTTGACCTTTACACACAACATGATAATGAAGGGTCATTAGCGCATTGGTGGGAAAAATGCAACAACAGGAATTCAGAGAAATTTTTATGGGGCCTGAAAATCGACAAGGAGCGGCTCATGGTGTTAACTACGCCTGTGGCAGGGTTATTATTGTAACTGAAACTGAAACATTTCTGTGAACTGAAATCAAAAAAAAAAAAAAGGAAATGTTGCCTTTGCAATAAACCGAATGAGATAAAAACTAAACTAAAAATAAATAAAATGACTTAATAACAAAAATCGCTAAAAAACAAACTGAAATTAACATGAACTATTAACGTTGAACTATTCTGGGAAATTCAAGACTTAATACAATTATGGACAATTTAAACCGAAACAAAGTCACTGTCCTCGCATGTTGGGCCTATGCACCAAAGTCATTTTGTAACACAATAAACACCCTTTACAGTTATCTATAGCTATGATAGGTGGTCAGGTCAACGCAGGCCCTTTGTTTTCTTTACAAGGGCTGGAGAAAGTAACTCAGCGAGAAATAAAATTACCCCAGACAGCTCGCTGGCACCTGGCATGCCCACCTGCAACCGACCCACAAGCCTTTGAGATAAAAATAGTGCAGCACAAGATAAACACAGCTACAATGGAAATCTAATGACATCATTTCTTTATTGGGACAAATGCTTGTCAATCTAAACCAATTAGGAGGTATTGTGATGTAAAAGCCCATTTAGCACTTGTCGTAATTTGATTACGATTCGGGACGGGGTCATTAAAACATGTCAATTTGCATCTAAACTGCCAGAGTGACTAACAAAATGATGTGACCTTGCAAGCAACGCACATTCACACCTAATGATGGTTGGAAATAGGGTATATGCATACGGGACAATGACGTACTTCCGCTAAAATCGCTGCCAGCTAGGTCACTTCCGATTGTGTTTAGTAAACGAAAAACGTTGAAATTTCGATTGGATTAGTTTGTTCACAATCAGAAACGGGACATACCGTTACCCGGACATATTTTCCATTTGATGCCACCTTCTGTCACAATGGTCATGTAAATATGACCTAAAAATACCATCCTGACACGTCGCAGAGTCAAGAATAGCCATTCATAAGAAAAGCTCTTGATTAAAAGTAGCTCAATAATCTCTTTCAAATAACGTGTGATGTTATACAAGTACAATACTGGCATAATATTTCTAATAATAACAATACACCAAGTAAAAGATCAATATTTACGCTGACATTAACTTGATACACCACAGGACCGGTTTAATAACTTTTTATGGTTGACTTGATCTTGTTGACATCTAAATACAAAATTGCAACTTCCACTAACAAACGTACTATACAACAAGTCATGTATTCACGTATTCGTATCGAACCGTCACGGGGAAAATTCCAAATGAATTCCTATGCCCTACTCCCTTCGAAGGGCAGAGCCCTAGGAGTTTAGACTTTGGAGTGAACAGGGCATTTGCTTGGCATTATGTAGACGTTTGGAAGGCACTTGGCAAAGGGAGCAAAAATATCGATACATGTAGTCTCGCGTAGCCAACTTATGGCTGCTTTCTTTGGCCAAGGCCCACCCAAAAGGCCATATAACTGACTGGTAAAGCAAAGAATCACGTTTCGTTTTGTGCCGCATCATGTTTAGAGGCGTGGAAATGTCCCTGCAGTAACAGACCGGTGTACATTCACAAACGTGTCAAAAGTTAACAGCAACAAAATGATTATAAGTTTATGCCGCGAATCTCACATAGATTTAAACGTTTAGTCAATCATGATGAATATAGCAACCGTAAACACGACAGCTTACTTCTTAGATCAGACGGCTTCGTGTTGTTTCCTGACTGTTAAAGAACGCGACATGCACGTCTCCCGGAAATCCTGTGAAAATCAACCAATCAGATGACGACTTCGAACATGCTGAAGTGTTTCCAGAAAAGTGTGCCTTATGCATCAGACGTTTAGCCAACGGTCCGTGGGTCTGAGGCTGAGACTACACAACTATCGCAATATTTTTTTTACCCCTAAATAGTGTATCGATAGTGATACCTCTATCGATAATTTTTTTAAAATCATGTCATACATACGGCCAAAAGTAAGTGGAAGCGAGCATGGTGAAAAATATAAGACCGCTTCGAGCTCTCAGAGCTGATGTGCGGGTGTGCTTTGGTTTTAAAAAGCAATGAGTTACATAAAGTAAAGGCTGTTTGTAAGCTTCGCAAGTCATGACCGACTACTGCAGTGCATTAGACCAGGGGTTTTCAAACTGGGTGACCCCAGGGGGCCTCCAGAAGGTTGCAAGGGGTCCCCCAGAAAAATTCTTTCCATCTTTCTAGTGAGTTTTTCTCACTATAGTTTCGTTTTTGGGACTCAAAGTGAAATTGTTGCCGACTATTTAGGTTTAGAAACAATGTGTTGTCTTTATAATATCCTATTTACCTAACACATTTTAAACGTTTACACAGAAAAAATATAGACGATGATATAAAATATATATAAAAGGGGGTCCCTCACAAAAGGTTAAGCATATTTGGGGGTCCATGGCATCATAAAGTTTGAAAACCCCTGCATTAGACAAAAAGTTTATTAAGAAAAGTAACAAATGACATTTATTGTGCTTTCACGGATGTGACACCAGCACATTTACAGCACGGATGAACCGGAGGTTTTATACTGCCCAAGTTCAGTGTTTTAATTGTAATGCACCACAACAGCCAAGTGACTTGCGTGAGCCACCTTATTCCCCTGTGCTACCCACTTGAGGGGCGCAATCCACAGTTTGAGAACCCAAACCTCTGATCTAAAGGTCCATGCATCGCACATCATGGCCAGTTGCTGCACAACATGTTGTATTTACAGCTCTACTTTTGACATTTTCTATTTAAAGTATTGCAATATATCGTGAATGTGATATAGCACATATCGATATATTGTATCGTGGCCCATCTATCGTGATGTGTATTTCCAATACACAGCCCTAGCAAACACACATGAATATATTGTGATAACCTCCAATATACATATGAATCAGCTGACAGGAAGCAGTAATGCCATCACACACGTATACAGGGTGGATTAACCTATATGCTTATGACATATAACGTTATACCAACAGACCCTATGGATATACAATATCCGCAAAACATACACACTAGTTCTCCACAATATACAATGTGAATACAGGATTGTCATATTTGAATCGGATGCGCGTACATGACAGAACCGGATGTGCACGGTTGATAACAGTTTAGCTTAACGTTACCTCTCCTTCATTAAATGCTTGATTCGGGACACGGCGCTCTCGTCGATCTTTCTCAGGAACGTCTTCAGTCTCTCCCGCTTGTTTTCCAGCATTCTTCCTTCCCTCACACCGACACACACACACACACACCGACAAAGACACGGTTTAACGAAGATGCGACGGTCCAGTTTCTCTCCGGCGTCCCATGAGCGCTGCTTGATTAACAAAATGAGACAAAATCGGACCAAGTGCAGTTGACCAATCGGCGCGCCTCGTGTCAGGCACGCCGGCCAATCACGCCGCGGTGGTGTATCGCCAACTCCGCCCATGCCCTTTTAGGGCACAACGCGTGCATTCATGCAACGTGGTGGAAGGGGGGCCGGGGGAGGAAGTGCTGTGGATTGTTGGGATTTATTGGGCGTCTGTATATTATACAGTGGCCTTGTGTTTTTCATATGATCGTGTTATAGGTTAAGACTTTAGATTAGATTGTGTGTTTGCTGGTCTGTATCGCTGTTTGCGTTTGTTTTACAATCAGGTTTAGCTACTACGCCCATAAACTATATTAGCCTAAATAAATAAAAAATGCATGACATAAAATCGCTATTAAAAAAATAAATAGTACCTACACAGTCATATCATTTTTTTATTTTTTTATTTTAAAACATATTTAAAATGCTAAGCATCTGGATTATGAATGCACACTTCACTTTAGTTTAAATGCGTCATGATAATATGGTTTATTTTTTCTTCACGTCTTAAGTTAATGCCGTTGTTCATACATGCCCACATAAAAAACAGTGTAGTGTACTTTAGTGTTTACTATAGCACACTGTAGTCAAATTCAACCCAAAGTAAATTTCAAAGTACATAACAGTATTTACAGCCAGTTTACTCTATTTAATACGACACAATATTGTCGTATACTTTAAAAAGTATAGGAATGATTATTTAATCAAATGAACGAATACCAAATTTCATGTGGGTGTATAAAGTTTTATTATCAAGACGGATTTTGGTAATGCAATTTTTTCCCATTAGACTTTTTTGATGTAACTGCAATTCCTTTTTATTAATAATAATTTTTATGATAACATATTACACATTTTTTTTGTCTTATTTTTTCCTGTTTCTATATTTTGGCCTTTGTTTACATTAGGTTTGTATTGTATTATATTATATAGGACAGTGTTCATAAGAAATAAGCTTCATTAAATTAATTTAACATGAGTGTCAATCAGGTTTTGCTAGACATAAAACATAATAATAATTCATAATTTAGTAATAAAAC